>NC_133584.1:61562449-61811841 GCF_964106895.1 Numenius arquata | reverse complement strand
CCCGGCCGCGGCGTGACGTCACCGCGCGTCATGCGGGGGGCCGCTGACGTCACGCAGAGCCCGCCGGCGGCCGCGCCCTCCGGCCGGCAGGGAGCGCTGTGGGGCGGCGGCGGGCGCCATGGCGGAGCCGGGCGGTGAGTGAGCGCCGGGCCGCGGCCCGACGGGACGGGCCCCGGTGGGCGGCGGGACCCCCCCCTGCGGCAGCGGCTGGGCCCCGCTCCCGGCCCCCGGTCGGCACCCGCCCGGCCTCCCCTCAACGGCCTCTCCTGGCCCCGCGGCCAGGCCTGGCCACGCTCACGCTTCCCCTCCTTGCAGGTGCCGGCCCCGAAGCAGCCGCGCCGGTGCCGGCGGGACCGCAGGTGAGCGGGGCCGGGGACCGGCGTGGGGCCGGGCCGGGGACGGGCGAGGGTCTCGGTGCCGGCGTGGGGCCGGGGGCTGCCTGACGGTGTGTGCCCGCAGACCCCCGAGCTCTCCCGGGAGGAGAAGCTGCAGCTGCGGAAGGAGAAGAAGCAGCAGAAGAAGAAGAAGAGGAGCGAGAAGGGCGCGGCGGCCGAGACCCCTGAGCTGGGGACCCCCTCCGACCCAGGGACACCGAGGGGTGAGCACCTCCGTCCCCCGAGGCAGCCCCCCAGGCTGGAGACCCCCGCAGCAGACCCCCCCAGCGCCCCGAGCAGGGGCAGCCCCGTGGCGAGACCCCCAGTGGGGAATGCCCTCTTGCTGGAGCATCCCTGAGCCGGGAGCATCCTCCTGTCAGGGGAGGCCATGGGGGGATCTCTAGGGTGTCCCACCTCTCTGTACCTCCAGCAGCTGCGTCCTGTGGGGACGGAGATCTAGAGAGGCCGGTCCCCTCCCCACCTGAACATGGGCCTGCCTTGGTGGTCCCCGTGTCAGCTGTGCGGGGGTGGCAAGGTGCTGGAGAATGTGGGGCTTAGTCCCCCCTGCCCCTCCAAATGCAGAGGGTCTCCCTGCCGTGGCCTGCCCCACATACTGGGCTGTATCTCCCGGTGAAGGAGGCTGGGCGCAGACTTCTCCCTTCTGTCTCCTGCAGTGGCCGCTCACCCCACGTCCCCCCCAGCCTTGGCCGATGGCCCCAACGATGGCGAGAAGCCCCCAGGGGGCAAGAGCAAAGCTGAGCTGCGAGCTGAGCGGCGGGCCAAGCAGGAGGCAGAGCGGGCCCAGAAGCAGGCCAAGAAAGCAGAGCTGAGCCAGGCAGCCACGGTGGCCAAGCCCAGGCTGACCCCCACCGAGCCACAATCCGGTAAAGCCATTGTCAGCAGGGGGCGGGTGAGCAGGGAGGGGGGTACAGGGGGTGACACCACCTCACATCCCCCTCCCCGCTGTCCTGGCAGTGGTGAAGCGGCTGCCGGAGCACGTGCAGGTGGATGACCCGGCTGCCCAGAGGAAACTGGCCAAGAAGCTGGAGCGGCAGCAGGTAGGAGGACGGCTGGGTGACAGGCTGTGTGCTCCGGGGCGGCCGTGGGGTCAGCCTGTGCACGTGGTGGGACCAGGGCCAGCTCTCTGGGGTTCCACGAGCGAGCACTGGGTGTGATCGGTGGTGCTGGAGCGAGCAGGGCTGTATGGTGGCCTTAGTAAGCCATCGTTAGGTTGATGGGTGGACCACATGATCTGTCTGAAAGGTCCCTTCCAACCTAGGCAATTCCATGATCATCAACACTGTTTGGCTACAGGTTCCTCTGAGGCAGGACTATGGCACCAAGGTCAACCTGTTCTCCCACTTGCACCAGTACAGCCGGAAGAAGCCACTGACGCAGCAGATGAGGTACGTGGCCTCCCCAGCCCAGGCCCCTGGCCATCATTTGGCTCTGCTTCAGCTGGCCTGGCTGCAAAACGGCCCTAGTGAAGGGGTGTCCTGGTCCTGCGTGTGGGACAGGCGTGATGGATTGGAGGGGGGCCCCTTTGCTCGCTTTGAGGAGTGGTGGCAGGGGCAGATGGATGTCCTAGTGTGGGGTGAGGAGAGCTGCCCTCGGGCAGTGCAGGGCCGCGGGAGAAGGGGCTGTAGGGTCCGGACTGATGGCCCCCTGCTTGGGCCATCCCAGGTTGTTTGGCTGGTGGCCTGGCGATGGGTTGGTCGTTCTGGGCTGTAGAGGGCCAGTGCTCACAGTTCTCTCGCGTTTCTCCCTGCAGCATCCCCTCCACAGTAATTCACCCGGCTGTGGTGCGCCTGGGCCTCCAGTATTCCCAGGGCATCATCAACGGCTCCAACGCCCGCTGCATCGCCCTGCTGGAAGTCTTCAAACAGGTACGTGAGCAGCTACCCGTCCCCACCGGGCAGCAAGGGCACCAGGTGTGGCCATCCCTTCCTCTCCGTTGACTGCTGGGGCTGTATTTGCACTCAGTCATCTTCAGCCTCCTCCCTCTGACCGTGCCCAGGGCTGGACCCTGCTGGTACCCTCTTCTGGGACCGGTGGGGCAGATTTGAGCTCCTGGAGCTCCCCTTTGCCCCCATGTGAACGGGTGTCAAGCTTAGCGATACGGTTTAGTGATGGTTTTTGTCAGTGTTATGTTGATGGTTGGACTAGATGATCTGAAAGGTCCCTTCCACCCTAGAAAATTGTGTGATTCGAAGCTGTGTGGTACATGCTTGTGCCTGGTCTGCAGCCTCCTGGGCAAGTGCCTGCCAAGGGGCAGGTGCCCTGAGCTCGTGCCCTCTTCCTCCCTGTCTCAGCTGATCCGGGATTACTCGACTCCCCCCAACGAGGAGCTGTCGCGGGACCTGGTGGCCAAGCTGAAGCCCCACATCAGGTGAGGCTTCTCCTGGTGCCCGAGCAGAGGGACTGAAGCTCCGCTGAGCATGGTCCATCGGTCACCGCTCCGGGTTGGTGCCCACCCAAACTCGGGCTGACTTTCCTGGGTTTCTGGGTCCCTGGGGCTCTCCCTGCCCAGCACCCCCAGCCCAGCTGCGCCCTTCCTCTTCCCCTCCCTGCCCTCCAGCCTGCTCTGGATCTGAGCCCATTTCCTCTCTGCAGCTTCCTGAACCAGTGCCGGCCCCTCTCAGCCAGCATGGGCAATGCCATTAAGTTCCTCAAAAAGGAGATTTCGTGCCTCCCCGACACCCTGCGGGAGGAGGAGGTGAGTGGCCTCGGGCCAGCAGCAGGCTCCGGGGTGGAGGGACAGCCCTGGCGCAGGGAGCAGAGTGAGGTGGTGGGATGCAGACCGGGAGCAGCGCTGCAGAGGAGCTGGGAAACTTGGCCATCAGTGTCGCCACCCTCCAAAGGGGCCGGGGTGCCCCACAGCAAACGCTGGGCTGTCAGTGTCGCTGGGCTGGGAGGACTGGAGCTCCTCAGAAGCTCCAGATGGGAGCTCCAAACATAAAATGGGGAGAAGCTGCAGTGGCCGCACGCGGTCTCGGTGAACACAGGGCACCGTGAGCCGCCCCTGCCCAACAGGACCTCCTGTGAGAGCATCAACAGCGTCAGTAAAGTCACAGATGAAGAAGGATGTGTTTTTCCAGTGCTCAGCTACGTCCCATGGAAAAAAGCTCCACCGGAGCCCATTGCCGTGGAGCACGGGGGAGGGTGGCAGTGTCAGGAGGGACCCTGAGGCTGGATGGGCAGTGGGCTGCCAGGAGTCAGGCTGGAGGGTCTGAGCAGCAAAACCTCCATGGGAGGACCGGTGCGGCTGGCCCAGGAGATGCTGGGGAGACAGTGGGCAGAGCTGGGGAGGGTCTGGTGGCAGCTCGGGCACGTGGTGAGGCACCGTGGTCTGTTGGGAGGCCTGTGCAGGGACGGGAGTGTCCCTGCGTGTCCCACGGAGTCCCGGGGGAAGGTGCCATGCAGCAAACGGGGTGGCCAGGTGCAGGGCAGGGCTCTGTGCGCAGGCAGAGCCGAGCCCACGGTCCTGCTGGGCTGGAAGGGACAGCAGAGCATGGGCCACGCTGCATGTGATGGCGCTCTCTCCCCAGGCGAAGGAGAAGCTGCAGGACACCATCGACAAATACCTGCGGGAGAAGATTGTTTTAGCAGCTGAAGCCATTTCGAGGTCGGCCTTTGAGAAGATAAACGACAACGACGTGATCCTGGTGTATGGATGGTGAGAGCAGAGCTGGGGCAGCGGGGGAAGAGGCAACGGGGCGGCTGAGAACACGGGCAGCTCTTGAAAAAGCAGTTTTTCAAGGGTGGGAAAGGCAGCGTTGCCCAAGGGGGAGGGAGGGGCTGTAACTCTGCGTCCAGCAACCAGAAATAACACAAGAGGGGAGGGGGCTGCTGGCCAGGACTGGGCTGTGGTGGGGAGCTGGTCAGTAAAGGCACAAGAGAGACATTTATGGGGGCAGGACAGTGGGTGTGTGAGGGTGTCGGGACAGAGCAGAGCACGGCCCTGGGTCAGCACTTGCTAATTGGCCGTGGAGGTATTGTCAGCGCTTTGGAAGGAGCAGAGCGCTCGTTAGGACTCTCGCCCCGTCCTGGCAGAGGGACGGGCGGATGAGCTGGCGTCACGAGGTGGTGACGGAGCACTTTCTGCCGTGGGGAATGCCAGACTGCCTCTGCGGAGCGCGGTGCTGGCAGGGCTGGCTGCGAGCAGTCCCCGTGGCGCCGGGCCATGTCCTGCCGATGGCGTTTCCAATTTCTCCGCACGTCCTCCAGATGCTGGAAGCACTGGAGCCCTCGGACTCATAGGAACAAACAGGAGGGTCTGGTCGAGTAGCCTTATATCAGCCTGTACTGCCGTGTCAGCGCCTCAGACCCCGTTTGGGAATGCCTGAGTTCGCACTGCCTGCCATTCCAGCTAACCCGCTGGTAGGTCCCGGTCCGGTTGTTGGCCCAGGAAGAGCTCGTAATGATTCCGAGGGTGCGATTAAGACACCAAGGAGGTCAGATGCCGTTTACTATAGCTTTACTATTGTTACCTAAAAACAGGGCTAGATGGCGATAGAATAAAGGCAGAGGGATAGGAAAGGAGGAGAAGAGCAGCAGAGGCAGTGTTACGGAACGCAGCAAGAAGTCTGGTCCTGGGTGGTCGGTGGAGGAAGGAGCAGGGGCCAGTGTGGGTCTGGAGCGTTACGAGGGGGAGATTTGGAGGGGCATCCCTCGCTGTGGTCGCAGAGGAGTGGGGGTCAGTGCTGCTTGCGGGCAGGGCTGAGACGTGGCTTTTCCTGGGGGGTGATTCTCTGAGCGAAGAGGGGGAGAGGAAGGCGGCGTAGCAGGAGGGGGTCTGGTCGGGGCAGCGCTGGTAACAGCCAGGGTGGACCCCAGCTCTGCCCGAGCTCGTCTCCAGGCAGCACCAGCCCTTCAGGGTCTCGGTGGGAGCCCAGCTCCTGCCCTGGGTAGGAGACGTTGCTCTGTTGGGGCTGGATGTGCCTGGGGACCTGCCATGGCGGGCGGCCCCTGCTGCCGGGCGCCTGTCCGGGCTGTCCCCGGGGCGAGACCCCCGTGCTAACGCTCGGGAAACCTCCTGCCCGGCCGGCTCCTGATGAGTCCCACGCTGGAGCCAGCGCCGAGGGAGGTCTCCTGACCCTGGGCTGCGTTTGTGGGCGATGCTGGTGGGACGGGGCAGCCTCCTAATGAGTGTCCGACAGCTCTTCCCTGGTGAACCGCACGCTGTGCGACGCTCACGCCAAGAAGGGCCGGGCTTTCCGTGTGATCGTGGTGGACAGCCGGCCGCGGCTGGAGGGCCGGGAGACGCTGCGCCGGCTGGTGCGAAAGGGTATTCACTGCACCTACGTGATGATCAACGCCATTTCCTACGTGCTGCCCGAGGTGAGGAGTGGAGCGGGGCTGTGCCGGGGGGCGGTGGTGGGCACGGGGGAGGCTGCAGCATGGAAAAGGTGCCAACAGACCCCTGCGCTTCCCTGACAGGTATCCAAAGTGCTGCTGGGAGCCCACGCGCTCCTGGCCAACGGCTCCGTCATGTCCCGGGTGGGGACGTCCCAGATAGCCCTGGTCTCCAAGGCCTACAACGTGCCCGTCCTGGTGTGCTGCGAGACCTACAAGTTCTGCGAGCGAGTGCAGACGGACTCTTTCGTCTCCAACGAGCTGGGTGAGGCTCCTGTCCCTTTCCTCCCTCCTGGGACCTGCTCCCTCTCCCCGCTGCTGGCCAGGACGAACTGATCTGCCCTGCCGTTCCCCTTCCTGGCCAAGGGGCCACCACTCACAGGAGGGGTGGCCTGGCGAGCAGTGGTCCTGCACGCTCCCAGGGCAGGATGGAGAGCTGCCCTCCCTCCCCCTCATCCTGCCGGCTGCTCCTCTCTCCGCAGATGATCCCGACGACCTGATCGTGCTGCGGAAGGGCCAGGCCCAGCTGGGGGGCTGGGCAGAGAACAAATCCTTGCGCCTCCTCAACCTGGTCTATGACGTGACGCCACCTGACCTGGTGGATCTGGTCATCACGGACTTGGGCATGATCCCCTGCACCTCGGTGCCCGTCGTCCTGCGTGTCAAGAACGTGGATCAGTAGGGGAGGCAGCTGCACGGACCCCAATAAACCAGGCCCCACGATACAGCTTGTCCGCCTTCTGTGGGGTGGCAGGAGCCCGGGCGGCCCGTGTCACCGCAGGCCCAGCTCTGCGCTGTCCTTGGGCATGCTGGCACTTGTGCCCACTCTGCCCGGCCCCTCGCCTCCCGCTGCAGGCTGCAGCAGGGATGCATCCTCCCTATCCCTGGGCCTGGACCTGGGAGAAACGGTGACACTGGTGACAGCCTCTGGCCGGTGTCTCCTCTGGCTGCGGTTCTCGAGCTGACCTTGGGGAGAGCCGGGCACCTCTGGCTCCCTGCAGCACCCTGGAGGTCCCAGGGCTGCTCCCACCATCGCTCCTCCCGCAAGATGGGCCCGGTGCAGGGCCCGCCCCGAGCTGGGGGCTCTGCAGGGGACGGGGCGCCCTCCCTTCTGTGCCGTTCCTGTCCCTTCCTGCCACGGTGCCATCGGCACAGCTTCGGGCCGGGGTGGCTGTGGGCTGTGTGTGCCCCCCCTGCAGCCTGTCACCGCCAGCGCCCTGCCTGTGCCCAGCCCCGGAGGGAGCGGGGACGGCAGCGGGACGGGACTATGGCCTGTGCCCAAACGGGGGGGTTTCACACGGGACACCGGGGCGACGGCGGGGAGGCGGGGGGCGTGGCCTGGCGGGAGGGGCGGGGCCCATGCAGCGCGCGCCGCGGCCGGCGGAGCCGCTCCGGGGTGCGTCAGGGGCGTGTCCATGCAGATGAGACGCGGCGCCGGGCATCACGGGAGCCCGTTCCGACAAGCCGCCGGCGGGCGCGGGGGAAGGCGGGCGCTGCGGGGGTCTTACCGGGCGAGGGACGGCGGGGCGCGGGAGGCTCGCGGCGTCGGGTGCGGGTGTCGGTGTCGGTGCGTTTGTCCGTGCGTTATGTGTGCGTGCGGCGGTGTGTGTCGGTGCGGGTGGGTTGTAGTGAGCATACTTACCTGGCAGGGGAGACACCATGATCAGGCAGGTGGTTTTCCCAGGGCGAGGCTCATCCCCTGCACTCCGGGTGTGCTGACCCCTGCGATTTCCCCAAATGCGGGAAACTCGACTGCATAATTTGTGGTAGTGGGGGACTGCGTTCGCGCTCTCCCCTGGTGACGCTGGTTCAAGGACAGAAGCAGTTGTCGTTCTGCTGTTGCTCCCGGAGGCGGATCGTGGGTATCCCGCTGGCCCAGGATTGCTCCGCGCTAGGCGGCCGCTGGACCCTGCTAACCCAGCGCACCCAATTCGGGTATGGAATCAGTGTCTCCGATTCGGACAATGACGTGTAAAATTCCTCCCTTCCTGAAGGCTGATTTACCAATGCAACCAGTTACTAACGGGGGATGATGCCAATGGAGGGGTGGCGGCCATCCCTCCCTCCGTGCCTCTCACCAAGCACAGACCCGCTCGTGTCATTACTCGTGCCCCGGCGGCAGAGCGGGGGGGCCCTCAGTGGCATATTATAAGGTGGGGTGACCGCGGCGACAGGGGCAGCAACGGACACCTCCGCGCCGGTAACAAGGCCGCTCACCGCAGCACAGCTCCGTCACCCCCCGCGCATCGCACAGCCTCTGCTCTTAAACCAGCGTCACCAGGGGAGAGCGCGAACGCAGTCCCCCACTACCACAAATTATGCAGTCGAGTTTCCCGCATTTGGGGAAATCGCAGGGGTCAGCACACCCGGAGTGCAGGGGATGAGCCTCGCCCTGGGAAAACCACCTGCCTGATCATGGTGTCTCCCCTGCCAGGTAAGTATGCTCACTACAACCCACCCGCACCGACACACACCGCCGCACGCACACATAACGCACGGACAAACGCACCGACACCGCCACCCGCACCCGACGCCGCGACGCCTCCCGCGCCCCGCCGTCCCTCGCCCGGTAAGACCCCCGCAGCGCCCGCCTTCCCCCGCGCCCGCCGGCGGCTTGTCGGAACGGGCTCCCGTGATGCCCGGCGCCGCGTCTCATCTGCATGGACACGCCCCTGACGCACCCCGGAGCGGCTCCGCCGGCCGCGGCGCGCGCTGCATGGCCGTGCCCCCTCCCGCCAGGCCACGCCCCCTCCCTCCCCTGAAATTCCCCGGTTCGAGCCCCGCTCCCGCCGGGCCGGGGCAAAACCCACAGACCCGCACCGGGCGGGAACGGGCGGCGGAGCCCGCGCTGCCGGGACGGGGGTACCGGGGGGGAACCAGCGGCGCTGCCCCGGGACGGCACCGGGGGAAACGTCCAGCCCCGCGGCTCCGGGCCCCAGCGTGGCCATTGCCCCGCGGTCGGTAATTCACGGGCAGCCACGTCCCGGGCCCGGAGCGTCTCCGCCCCCGCCGCGCCGCCACCGGGGAGGGCTGCCCCGGACCCGGCCAGCGCCCGCACGGACCGAGGCTCGCTCCGGGCTGGGGGCGCCGGGGCTCTGGGGACACCGGGGCTCGTCTCCCCGCCGGTCCCGGGGCTTCGCGGATATCAAGGCTCGGCGGGTACCAGGGTTCGTCTCCCCGCGGCCCCCGGAATGGCGGCACCGCAGCTGCCCCCTCCCGCGGCAGCCGGGACGAGCAGGTCATGGGAGTCCCGGCGGTGGCTCTGGTGGCGGTCAGTCCCGGTGACAAGCGCCCCGGGGGCCGGCGGGAAGGGGCCCTGCCCGCCCTTCCGCACCGGGAAAGGGCTCGGGGAGCCGGGGACCGAACCGTCCACGGGGGACCCCGAAAGGGCCGGTGTTCACGTTTTGGGCACAAAGAGCCGCAGGGGCGGCAGCGAGCGGCTCCCCGGGGGCTCGGGGGAGCGAACCTCGAGCTGCTCCGGGACCCCCCGGCAGCGTCCCCGGGGAGCCGCGGGAGCGGGGCGCTTGCGGGAGCCGCCGTTACAAGCCCCGGGGGCCGGTGAGCCCGGGGTGCCCCGAGTCCAGCGGGAGCCCGGCTGGGCTGAGCAGGGGCCTCCTGGCGGGGCTGGGGCCGGAGGAGACGCACGGGCCGAGCGGTGACCCGAGAGACCGGGACGCGCCGCAGCGCGGCCATCAGCCCGGCGGCTTCGCTGCGGCTCCGCCGTGCGCCCACCCGCCCCGGGAAGGTGGGGAGGGAGAAATGGCCGGGAGAGGCCCCTGGAGCGGAGCGTCCTCCCCGCCAAGAGACCCCTCTCCCCGGGGGGACTGGGGACGCGTCCGCGTGTGCTCGGGCACCGGGAGCCCCCCGCCCTGTCCCCCTGCAATGGCCACGCTGGGGCCCGGAGCCGCGGGGCTGGACGTTTCCCCCGGTGCCGTCCCGGGGCAGCGCCGCTGGTTCCCCCCCGGTACCCCCGTCCCGGCAGCGCGGGCTCCGCCGCCCGTTCCCGCCCGGTGCGGGTCTGTGGGTTTTGCCCCGGCCCGGCGGGAGCGGGGCTCGAACCGGGGAATTTCAGGGGAGGGAGGGGGCGTGGCCTGGCGGGAGGGGGCACGGCCATGCAGCGCGCGCCGCGGCCGGCGGAGCCGCTCCGGGGTGCGTCAGGGGCGTGTCCATGCAGATGAGACGCGGCGCCGGGCATCACGGGAGCCCGTTCCGACAAGCCGCCGGCGGGCGCGGGGGAAGGCGGGCGCTGCGGGGGTCTTACCGGGCGAGGGACGGCGGGGCGCGGGAGGCGTCGCGGCGTCGGGTGCGGGTGGCGGTGTCGGTGCGTTTGTCCGTGCGTTATGTGTGCGTGCGGCGGTGTGTGTCGGTGCGGGTGGGTTGTAGTGAGCATACTTACCTGGCAGGGGAGACACCATGATCAGGCAGGTGGTTTTCCCAGGGTGAGGCTCATCCCCTGCACTCCGGGTGTGCTGACCCCTGCGATTTCCCCAAATGCGGGAAACTCGACTGCATAATTTGTGGTAGTGGGGGACTGCGTTCGCGCTCTCCCCTGGTGACGCTGGTTTAAGAGCAGAGGCTGTGCGATGCGCGGGGGGTGACGGAGCTGTGCTGCGGTGAGCGGCCTTGTTACCGGCGCGGAGGTGTCCGTTGCTGCCCCTGTCGCCGCGGTCACCCCACCTTATAATATGCCACTGAGGGCCCCCCCGCTCTGCCGCCGGGGCACGAGTAATGACACGAGCGGGTCTGTGCTTGGTGAGAGGCACGGAGGGAGGGATGGCCGCCACCCCTCCATTGGCATCATCCCCCGTTAGTAACTGGTTGCATTGGTAAATCAGCCTTCAGGAAGGGAGGAATTTTACACGTCATTGTCCGAATCGGAGACACTGATTCCATACCCGAATTGGGTGCGCTGGGTTAGCAGGGTCCAGCGGCCGCCTAGCGCGGAGCAATCCTGGGCCAGCGGGATACCCACGATCCGCCTCCGGGAGCAACAGCAGAACGACAACTGTTTCTGTCCTTGAACCAGCGTCACCAGGGGAGAGCGCGAACGCAGTCCCCCACTACCACAAATTATGCAGTCGAGTTTCCCGCATTTGGGGAAATCGCAGGGGTCAGCACACCCGGAGTGCAGGGGATGAGCCTCGCCCTGGGAAAACCACCTGCCTGATCATGGTGTCTCCCCTGCCAGGTAAGTATGCTCACTACAACCCACCCGCACCGACACACACCGCCGCACGCACACATAACGCACGGACAAACGCACCGACACCGCCACCCGCACCCGACGCCGCGACGCCTCCCGCGCCCCGCCGTCCCTCGCCCGGTAAGACCCCCGCAGCGCCCGCCTTCCCCCGCGCCCGGCGGCGGCTTGTCGGAACGGGCTCCCGTGATGCCCGGCGCCGCGTCTCATCTGCATGGACACACCCTCTCCAGACAGACCCCGCCCCCGTCGGCCCTGAGCGGCTCTGCCCACACCGGGGCGGGGCCAGACCGCTCCGTGAACGGGGCCGTCTGGGGCAGGGCGGAGCGCGTTGTCCCCGCCCCCTGGGCGGTGGGGCGGGGCGGAGACGTGGCAGCAGCCGCGCGGGGCCCCGTGTGCGCGGCGGCAGCCAATCGGCGGGCGCGGCGGGCGCACGCGCCTACCCCGGCCACGCCCCTCCCGGCGCCGCCGCCTCCCGCTCCCCCGGTCTCGGCGGCGATGGCGGCGGCGGGCCCGGCCCCGGGCGGGCGCTGGGAGGTGGTGCGGAAGGGACGGCGGCCCGCCGGCGGTGCCACCGGCAGCCGCCGCGCCCTGGGCGAAGCCAACGCCGGCCGGGCCCTGCCCTTGGCCGGTGAGTGCGGCGGGGACGGGGGTAGCTCCGGGAGGGCTCGCTCGGGGCTGGCCGGGCTCCGGTGGGGCGGGGGGGGGCGTCAGCCCAGCGCGGAACGTGGGGTCTTCTCCTCCAGTGGCCGGGGTTGCCGGTCGCGTTGCGGGGGCGCTGGGTCCGTGGGAGGGGTTCCGGGCCCGCTGGGGGGGGTGCCGGGCCCACCGGGGTACCCGCCCCGTGGGAGCCGTGAGGCCGTGGGCCGCTGTCCCCGCTGAGCCTGGGGCTGGTACAGCGCTGCCGGGGGCTCCCCCCCCCAGGGGGACCCGACTCCCCCCTCCCCGTACAGGGTCGGTCCCGGTTTGCCCGGGGCCAGGGGGTCGGTGCTCTGGGAGCCCCTCCACCTTCTCCCCGCACCCCCAGCCCCCATCGCCACCTCCGACACCATCTTCGAGCTGGGCTTCGAGCGGGCGCTGAAGAAGCAGAACAAGGAGCAGGTGCCCCCCGCCGCCGCCCCCCCCGCGCCGCCCCCCCGCAGGCACCAGCCCGGTAAGAGCGCCAAGAAACCCCCGGCCAGCGACGCCGCCGCCAAACCGGGCAAATGCCGCTCGCTGGAGGAAGCCCTGAAAGCCGTGAGTGTGCCCCCCCCGGCCGAGACACACACATATCCCCCCTCCAGGCTCGTTGCCCACCCCTGGCTGCGGGTGGCCCCCGGGTGGGAGCGGGGCAGATGGTGGTCGTTCACGTGCCCGAGGCTGGGGGGGGAATTTCTGGTTCCTTCCTTTGCCCCGTCACCAGCCCCGGGGGGACCCTGGTGCTGGTGACACCTCCCTGTGTCACTGGCTGAGCTCTCGGGGGGCCGTCCCCGCAGCCCCCACTCCCCGTGTGGCACATGGGTCTGTAGAACCCGTTTGTCCTCCCCTGGCCCATTCCGCTGCCTGCCCAGGGGCGGGTTTGGGGAAGGAACCCCAAATCCCCTCTGTTGAGGTGATGGGCTGCCTGGCGGGGCTCTTCCCATCTCCCTGAGGCCCCCCCAATCCCTGCTGGGCACAAGGGCCTCTCCACAGGGACAGCACAGGGCAGAATTCCGGGACATTTCTGCCTGTGTTAGGGCAGATATTCCTCAGATATTTTCTTTTGCTTTTTCTTTTTTTCTTATTCCCCTCTTCCAAACGGTGGCCGAAATAAACGTGCCACAAAAAGGTGCCCAGCTGAGGTTTAATAACGTGCTGTGGCTCATAGTCCCTGCGTGCAGAAACATCAGACCCCCCCCCCAAACTCTGAACAGCACCTTGTGGGTTGTTAATCAGGTGGGGCTTGATGGTTTTGGCTCTTTTCTCCTTGGACCCCAGGTGCGTGGGGCTGATCCTCTCCGAGCTGCAGCCCCGGGCTCCCTCCTGCCCCACACGAGTCGATGCCGCCGTGCCCCTTGGTGGTTTGTCCCGGGACCAGCCGATCCCGGGCGATGCTCGCCATGGGGCACGCAAGGGTGGCTGGCACCGGGGGTAAGGTGGGGGGTGGAACGAGGAAAACCTCTCCAGGAGGGAGAAAATCTCATCCCCTTGGTTGTGCCGGCGCAGCCCGTCCTTCCCACGGCTCCGGGGCCCCCGCAGCCCCCTTGGGGAGGGGTTTCATTGCTCCCCATCATCCCCATTTCCTCACCAATCTGCAGAAAATGTGTTTCTGGTACAAAACTAAACGCTGTTTCCAGGCCAGGGCTCCCGTTTGTGTCAGTTGGTGGTGGGTTTGGGGGGGGTTTCCTTGCGGGGTTCTCGGGATGGAGTGTTGCCAACCCGCCCCATGGGAGCTGAATTTAACTTTCCCATGCTTTTTGACCATTTCTGCGCATCCTGGGCTGAGCCTGTCCCTCTGTCCCTTCCAGCTGGACCTGGCGGATCTGCAGAAGGAGCTGGATAAAAGCCAGAGCATGTTCCCCGAGAGCCCCTCCGTCTGGGTGAAGGACCTGGCCGGCTACCTCAACTACAAGCTGCAGGCCCCCTGCAGCGACCCCATGCTCAGCCAGCACCCCCACGGTCAGTGACCCCCAGCCCGGGGCGGGGGGGGGCTCCGGGGTGTCCCTGTGCTTTGGGGGGGGGTGAGGAGCTGGGGGGCAGGCGGTTCCCCGTGGCTGGGATGGCTTGGGGGTGGTGGTGACGGGGCATCTGGGCATGGGGAGCCCCCCCGACTCCCCCCGGGCAGCCTTATAGAGCTGTTTAGGGTGGGAAAGAGCCATAGGATCATGGAGTGGGACCGGCTCGGCCCCACTGGAAGGGGTTTGGTGTTTGATGCCGGGTTTAAGAGCACGGTTAAAGCCCGGCTGGGAAAGAGGCGGTTTTTAGAAACGTGGGAGCAGACGGGACCCAAACAGCCACAGATGTGAAAGGGAAAAAAACCACAAAACCTCCTGTTTTCACAAATCAGGTGGAGCCTGTCCCACAGTCTGGGCTTGTTCCCTGCACACCGAGCCCTTTGGCCGGTTCTTTGCTTTTTTTCCCCCCCTCCAAACTTTTTTTTTTTTTTTTCCTGTGCCAAGACTGTCTCGGGGAACTCGGTAATAGAAAAGGCACAGGAGTGTTCTTTATTCAAGAATTAAAACAGGGATTATTTACTTGACTCTGGAAATCACTGCAGTTGACTTTCCTCGACTCTGTGACAATAATACTGTCCCGGCAGTTGCCCAATTAGAGACTTTCTGTGGCCACCCCTTTTCCACAAGGACCCATGTGCCTAATATTCTGGAATTCAGGACGAGCAGGTATCCCCGCTCCTCTTAAAAGAGAGACTCTGGCTGGATTTTCTTTTTATACCTGATTCATTGGTCTGCACTTGCTTTGAGCACTCGCTGCTGGGGGTGGGAACGGGGTAAAAGAGCAGAAAAATCTTCCCCAAACCTGTGTACGTGGTGCAGCGTCAGCGTTTGGCAGAAAAGCGGTGCTTTGTGGTGGAATTTGGTGTGTCTGACAGAGAGGAGTCCCTGGCTGAGGGTGTGGGGCGTGAGGACGAGGTGTCCCTCGCGCTGGGCCACCTTCTCCTGGCGGCTAAAAGTCTCCCTCCCCATGCTGGCCCCAGACTACCCCTACTGCCTGGTGGGCAAGGAGCTGAGGAGCATCATCCGGGCCCTGCTGGGAAAGTCCTCGGGCGTGCTGGAGCTCTTCTTCGACCACTGTGTCTACACCATGCTGCAGGAGCTGGACAAGACCCCGGGTGAGAGGCAGGGGGCACGGGCTGGGGGGCACTGAGGCGCTGTTCCCCTCCCGTCGGCATGGTGGCTCTACTGGTGCGTGGTGAGGGGCTGCTCCCCCCCTCCCGGCTCCTCGGTGTGATGCCTAAAGAGGCTCCAGGAAAGCTGGGGAGGGACTCTTGGCCAGGGAGGGGAGCTCTGGGACAAGGGGGAAGGGTTTGACACTGAAAGAGGGGAGATTGAGCTGAGATGTGGGGAAGAAGTTCTTTGCTGTGAGGGTGGTGAGAGCCTGGCCCAGGTTGCCCAGAGAAGCTGTGGCTGCCCCATCCCTGGAGGGGTTCAAGGCCAGGTTGGAGGGGGCTTGGAGCAACCTGGTCTGGTGGGAGGTTGGTCTGGGGCTGGATGGGTCCTGGGGCAACCAGAAGCATCGTCCTGAGCGATGGCTTTCAGCCATGTGCCAGGCACAAACCTCAAATGCCCCTTTCTGTTGCACGCCATCGGCCGTCTCCTGCCCTGAATGGTCAGTGGCCCCATGTGGGGTTTGTTTCCACCCAACCAGCCCCTGCTGTGGCTACACTGTCCGTCCTGGTGGCCAGCAGAGCTGGAGGGGGTCACTGAGAGCCACAGAGGTCCCCTGGACCCTCCTTTTCTGAACCTGGACAAGGGAGAAAGGAGACCTCAGAAGCTCCCAGATTTGGGGCTGTTCCTGCCACTGCTGCGGGGGCAGAGCTGGGCCGGGGGGGCTTTGGGAAGCTACTGGGGGGTCTCAGAGGGTCTGTGGGGTCCATCCTGCTCCTGCACGGGGGGGGTCCCGGGAGGGTGGGGGCAGCCAAGGAGGGCGCTGGGCCCACGGCACCATGGTGGGGCTCCTACATGGGGTTCGTTAGACAGTGAAACGGCCAGGGGGTCATCACCCCCCACCTTCTGGGGGTCCTGCAGGGGGGTAGGAGGACAACTGAAGCAGCTCATGGCTGAGGGGTCCCCTCTGCGCTGTGTTTCAGGGGAGTCCCTGCACGGGTACAGGATCTGCATCCAGGCGGTGCTCCTGGACAGGCCCAAAATCGCCACCATGAACCTGGGCAAGGTGAGCTCCTCCCGGGGCTGCTGCTGCTCCCCCTCCCACCCCGAGGGTCCCTCACAGCCCCCAGCCCGTTCCCGGCAATCAGAATTCCTGTGGGAGCTGCCGGGCTTGTGCCGTGCACCGAGCCCTCGTGCCTCCCCGCAGAGGGACCAGTATCCCAGTTCCTCCTCCACAGGCACTGGAGATGCTGTAGGCACCGGTGTCCCACCATATCTTGCCTCTAACGATCTTTTCCAAGGCTCCTGCTCCCTCTCCATTGCCCTCGGAGGGAGCGGGATGGGTCCCCCCTCGGCTGCACGGGGGGTCAGGCACCCCTGGGACAGGGAGGAGGGTTTGGGGGTCCCGCTTCTGGGAAGCAAATGGCTGAGTTGGGCGATGGCTGCGGGGCTGGGGTTTGGGGATCCTGGTGTGAAGTTCGTCTCCATTAACGCCTCTCGTCTCCCCCCCCCAGTACCTGGAGGTGCTGCGCTCCCACCAGAACCGGCCGGCGAAGTGCCTGACCGTCCTCTGGGCGCTGGGACAGGCCGGGTTCACGGACCTCCACGAGGGCCTGAAAGGTGAGAGCTGGGGCCAGCGGGTGGGTGGTCACCTGTCCCCGCCGAGGGGGTGGCCCCCGGTCCTGCCTGTGGGTCCCCGCTCCCACCCGTGTCCCGGCTGGGGCACGGGGTCTGTGTCGAAACACCCTGTCCCGCTGCTGGAACGCTGCGGGGGGTTTGTCCTGGGGGCAAACGGCTCTGGGGGGACACCTGGGGACATCCCGGTGAGGGGACATCTCCGCTCCGGGAGCACCTTCCCCTGGGCTGGGACCGGGAAATCGCTGTATCCCAGCAGGAGTGTCCTGCCTGGAAAAAGAGGGATCACGCCGTCCTTCCCGAGGGGTCCGTCTGGCTGGCTGCCCCCAGCCCTTTTGAGTGGGGACGGGGGGTGGTTTGGTGCTGGGTTGGGATGTAGCTGCGCTCCCGGCACCTGAGCCTTCCTCTGCTTTTCTTGCGGGCCCAAGGGGCACTCGAGATGATGGAAGGAGCGGGGCCGGGGAGCCCCCGGTGTCACGGGGACATGGGGGGACATCAGGAGCCCTCATGCCCCCCATTCTGACACACACCCCCCCCCCGCAGTGTGGCTCGGCGTCATGCTCCCGGTGCTGGGCATCAAGGCTCTCTCCCCCTACGCCATGTCCTACCTGGACCGCCTGCTGATGTGAGTCACACCCCACGCTCGTTACCGGGGCTTCATTAAGAGTCTGGCCGCCTCCGGTGCCTCTGCGGCTGCCGGTTCTGCTGTGGGAATGCTGGGTTTTGGCACAGCTTTCCTCTCCGATGGTGCTTTTCCCAAGACAAGGCATGATGGAGGGGGGGCAGAGCCCTTCCCCGGGGCTGGTGGGTGGTGGGACGGGGGGCTCCGGTGCCGCGGCAGCGCCGGTGTCACCCTCCTGTGCCAGGAACAGGCATCTCCGGTGCTGGCACAGCCCGTCTCCTGCCCCTGGCCCAGCGGGAGGGTGGCTCCCTGCCCTTCCAAACGGCTCGGGGGGGGGGTTATTAATCTTTTTTATTCCCTGCTCCGCAGTAACAGGAATGTTGTGCTTGGTTTTGCCAGAGGATTTTATGGAGGTTCATTGAGCCAGAATTCACAGTTCCTCCTGGTCCTTCTGAACCTTTATTTAATTAGTTTTCTACAGTCTGGTTTCTTTGGCTGCGTTTCATTTTCCGGCAGACCTCGTTTGTCTGCAGCCTCTCAGGGGGGTGTAAAAAAGCACATTGAGTCCTTGCATGTGACACTGGCCGCAGGTGCGAGTGTCACCCCTCGCTCCGGCCGCAGGAAGGGGCTCCCACAAACCCCCCCTTTTTCCTCTCTGCCCTTTGGCAACAGGGCCAGAAACAAGCGTGTGCCGGAGCCGGTGTGTCCTGCTGGAGGGAAACCTCCAGGGTGAGGGTGGCCCTTCCCTCCTGGGCTGCATTTGGCCACCAGAGCCTCTCTTGTGGCTCACGGATTTATTTTTTTTCCGACACGCAGGATGCACCCGAACCTGACCAAAGGCTTTGGTATGATCGGACCCAAGGACTTCTTCCCCCTCCTGGACTTCGCCTTCATGCCCAACAACTCCCTGACCCCCAGGTATGCCCTGTACACCCCATCGCGAGGCTGTGCCGTGGGGCAAGCGTCCCACTCCCCTCGCCGGCCACATCCCTGCTGCCGTTTGCCCCCAGCCTGCAGGAGCAGCTGCGGCGGCTGTACCCCCGCCTGAAGGTGCTGGCGTTCGGCGCGCGGCCGGAGACGGCGCTGCACACCTACTTCCCCTCCTTCCTCTCCCGAGCGGCCCCCGCCTGCCCTCCCGCCATGAAAAAAGAGGTGAGCCCCCAGCGGGGAGGCGCGTGGCCACCGGGCACACAGGACCCGTAGTCCCACCATGGCTCGGGGTAGCCCTGGTGTGACAGCGAGGAGGGATGGACAAGAGGGTCCCGTCCTCCCTGCCCTTCCCGCTGTGGTGGGCACAGGGCTCTGCTGTTCACTGGCCCAGCACGGCTGGGCAGTAGCCACCCCTCGTGCAGGCTCGGATCCCCCCCGCTGGGGATGGAATGAGTGGTGGGAACGTGTCCCAGCACGGGAGGGAGCGGGACCCCCCGGGAGGATGATGGTTGGGGGCTGCAGTTCCTGCCGCCCACTCCTGGGCTCTGGGAATGCTGGACCCCCAAGTTTGGAGCTGGTGGGTTTGGGGGTGGTGGGCTGTGCCGGGACATGGATGCACCAGAGGGAGTGACGTGTCCCGGAGGGGCGAGGATGGGGTGTGATGACCCCCCTGTGCTCTGCCCCTCCCCAGCTCCTGACCTCCATGAGCCAGTGCCTGAGCCTGGACCCCCTGAGCTTCAGCGTCTGGAGGCAGCTCTACACCAAGCACCTCGCTCAGTCCAGGTCCGTCCCCGCTGGTCCCCAGCGGGACCAGCACCGGCCTCGTGGCCATCAGGAGGGCAGTGGGTGGCTTCTGGGCACTCCTGACCCAGCTGTGTCTCCTCTTTCCCCCCACAGCTTGCTCCTGAACCATCTGCTGGAGTCCTGGGAGAGCAGCAGCAAGAAGGTGGGAACTGGGGCAAGGAGGAATAGGGTGGGGAGGGGAGAGGAATGTACCTGTGTGGCTACGGGAGGTCCCTGGGGGACCTGTGTGTCCCCAGCCATGTCTGCCAGTGAGGACACGTCCCTGCCAGCCGTGAGAGCCACCTCCATGTCCCGGGAAGGCGTGACACACTGCCCGCGGCCCTTGGTCTCGGTGCAGGAGACTTTGAGGTGTCCCCAGAGGTCCTGGGGGTCCCCAGTGTGTCTGCCCGCCCCATCCCCGCTCCCTCCCGGGGTCCCTCTGGTGCTCCCGGTGCAGGGGTCCCCAGCGGTGCCGGGGTCCCTGATGCAGCACCCTCCTCCCCCAAGGTCCGTCAGTCGCTGCAGGAGACGGTTCGCTCCTTCAAAGTGACGAACGAAGAGCTGGCGGCCCGAGGGCCCAATGCCCACCAGGACGTGGCTGCCTGCGATGCCGCTTGCAAGGTGAGCCCCGGGACAGGGAGGGGGACGCCCCGGTGTCACGGTGTCACAATCGGCTGGATCTCGGCCCCCCTGCGGCAGCTGCCTTCGGCCGCTCCTGCCGCCGGCACGTGCTGGGAGCCCCTGCAGCGTCCCATCTGCGGGACAGATGGTGCTGGCCCCTCTCCATCCTCCCAGCTGCGCTGCAGATGACACTGGTTCCCACTGGGAGGCCGGGGGCAAGCGGTGACGGGTCTCCTCCTGCCCAGGAGCTGCTGCGCAAGATGAAGGGACGGGGCTTCCCCTGGTCCCGGCTGCTGCTCGTCCTCCTGGTCTTCGCCGCCGGGTTCCTCCTGCACGACGTCCGGACCCACGGATCCTTCCAGGGTAAGGTCGTGGCTCTGCGGATTGTCCCCAGGGATCCGTGACTTCCCAGGGAGTCCCCCATCCCCGCTCTCCCCAGGGAAGCCCCCCACGGCCCCGTGCCCCGGGAGCACAGCAGCCCGAGTCTCCTTCTCTGGAGACATTCAAACCCACCTAGATGCATCCAACCTGCTCCGGCTGACCCTGCTCAGGCAGGGGGATGGTCTGGGTGGGCTCCAGAGGTCTGGGAGTCTGTGTGTCCCTGGGGAGAGGCCTCAGGGACAGACAGAACTGCAGCCCAGCTGAAGGTTTGCTGAGGGAACGTCTCATGTCTCTTCCAGCCTCCTCCTCCGCTCGCCTGCTCCGCTCCTCCGGCGTCCTGCCAGCCTGGCAGGCAGCCTGGCAGAAGGTCTCCCACTGCTACCTCCAAGGGTACAGGTGGGTGGTAGCCCCTTGGGAGCCCGTTTTGCCAGGGAGGTGTTCCCCAGCTCAGCTCTTGAGCTCTCCTCCTCCCTTGGCCGCCGGCAGCGGCTGCAGGTAGCCCTGTGCCCGGTGGCTCTGCCGCCGGCGCTGCCCTCCCCGCTCTCTCTCTCCCAGGTGGCTGGAGCGGATGCTGCCGGCCTGCGGCTCCCGGGCTTTGGCCGTCCTGCAGCCCCAGCTGGAGCTGCTCTGGGCTACGAGCCGCGAGGTGGCCCTGGCCCTGGCCCAGCAGTGCTCCTCCCTGCTCTCCTGGGCCAGCGGCAACCTCCCCGGGCTGGCGGAGTGGGTAAGGATGCGGGATGGTGGGGGAGATGAGGGATGCCAGCATGGCCGCAGCCCACGGGGGCTTGTGAGGCTGAAGAGACCCTGTTGGGGGGTCCTGCTGGGTGGCAACAGCGGGGCAGGGGGTGGGGGGAGAGGCCCGAAGGAGGAAGCAATGTCTCTGTCACTGCCCCGGCCGTGGGCTGCGAGCCCCCCCCCCCCCCGGTGCTGGTGGGTCTGGGCGGAGGGACCGCAGCAGGTCCTCGATGCCGATCTCTCCCCCCTGTGGCTGCAGATACCCCAGCCCCCCGCCCTGGGGTGCTCTGAAAGGGGGGGTGGGGGGCTCAAAGACAACTCCCAGCTTTTCCTGAAAGTCAGCGGTTTGGTGGGAGGGAGGTGCCTTCAGCATCACGGTGTGGGTGGTGGAGATGTGCCGTGCACGAGCCGCACGGTGAACGCGGGGAGGGCTTGGAGACGCCGGAGCACGGGGAGGAAGAGGAGGAGGAGGAGGAGGGTGACGCCGGGCCCGTTGTGGGACACCCAGCTTCGACAGAGCCTCCGTGGCGGGTCCCAGGGACAGGGGTCTCCTCGGGGTACCCAGAGGTGTCTCTCTGTCCCCCCAGCTCCAGACCCGGCTGCCCGAGTGGCTGTTGCACGTGGCGGAGTGCCTGCGGGAGCTGCTGCTCTTCCTGCTGCGGAGCTGCCTGCTGCCACTGCTGCAGCACGCCGCCGCCGCGCTGGAGCGGGGATGGCAGCACTGGGTGGACTCCTGCAGGTGGGCATCATCCCTGTCCCCCCCGCTCCTGGGATGGCAGCGGCAGCTCCCCATGTCCCGGCTTGAGGTGGGGGGTGGGGGGAGTCCCCGGTTCTGCTCTGGCCGAGGGGCCGGGATGTGGCTCCGGGGCTGGTGTGGCGCTGGCCCACCCCCTGCTCGCCCCCGTCCCCAACTCCCGCAGGGCCACCCGGGGGTGTCCGAGCTGAGTGTCGCCTCCCCCTGCGGTCATGGGGAGGGGGGCAGGAGCCTGGCAGTGCTGGGCGGGGGGGGGGGGGGAGGGTGGCACGGCAAGTGCCCGGTGTCACCGCAGGACCGGCTGCGTGCTCCCTCTTGCCCGCAGTGAGGGAGCGGGGAGACGGTGGTCCTGGGGAGGGCCCCCCAGAGGGGATTCGAGACCTTACGGCAGCGGATTTGGGGTTCACGGCCGGATTTGGGGAGACACCGGGCACTGCTGCCTGCTCGAGGGGCTCCGTGTCCCCCCAGGCTGGTGACGCTGGGGCCGGGTCTGCCGCCCCCTTCCCTGCCCCTAACCCCCCTCTCCTGGCTCTTCCAGCGGAGAAGTGTCGTGGGACTGCGTGAGGGACCACCTGACCAGCTTTACCTATTCCTCGTGGATTTACCTGCAAAACACAACCCTCGCCGTCAAAAACTGGGCCCTGGCTATGATTTCTGGACACTGACCCCCTCTCTGGAGGAGCGGGGACGCGGTCGCGGCGTCTCCCGGTGCTCCGGCCGCCGAGGAGCGTCCCCAGCGCCGCGGGATTGGAGATGCCGAGGGCGATGCACACGGGGACTTTGGGCTCAAATCGGGGCTTTTTTCTTTTTTCCTCTCCTGGGAAACACCCCGTTCTCCGCACCCTGTGAATTCGCTGTGGCTTTCCCTGTCCCACCCTCCCTCCTCTAGGTCAGAACGGGGGTACCCGCACACCTCCCCCCCCGCGCCCCCCGCCCCTTCCCACGGGTCAATGAACCGGACTCATCATTTTTTTTTCCTTTTTTTCTTTTTTTTTTTTTTTGTTTTTTGTTTTCCCCTCTCCTTTTAACGAGCGCGCCTGCTTTCGCACCCATTGCCGCAATTCCAGGCTCCGGGAAGCACCAGTTCCCCCCGCCCCGGGGTGAGGGGGGGGGGGGGTGTCTCTGGCGGGGCCGGGAGCCTCCGCGGGGCGGTGGCTCAGCCGGTAGAGCGCCTGGTTGGCGTGCGGGAGGTAGCGGGTTCGATACCCGCTTCTGACTGTTCTGTGTCTGGGTGGGTGTGTGTATGGGGGGGGGGAACGTGTGTGTATGGACACGCGTGTGTGTGTGTGGGGGGGGATGTGTTTGGGGGTGTGCGCATGCGTTTGTGTGCATATTATACATGTGTGTATCTACATGTGTTTGCACATATGTACATGTGCCTGTGTCTATAGATGCATGTGCACGCAGCTGTGTGCATGTGTGCTCCTGTGGACACATGCTCTCATGTGCATGTGTGTGCACATGCATGTGTAGACATGTGCATGTGTGTATACATGCATGTACAGATGCGTGCATATACGTGTGTATAAGTGTACATGTATAGGTATGTACTCGTGTGTGCACATGTACAGTGCGTGCATACATGTCTGCATGTACACGTTATATAAATGCATGTGTTTACGTGTGCACGTATGCATAGATGTCTGTGCACACATGCACATGCATGTGTTCTTATGCACGTGTGTGTATACCTGTGTATGAATGTGCAGACACGCGTGTGTCGTGCACGCGTATGCACATACCTCTGTGTGCGTGTTCGTGTGCACACACGTGTCCGGCCACCGGCTCTGTGCACACACATGTACATGCTCGTATACACACGTACATGCCCCCACATACATGTGCATGTCGCCGCGCGCAACGGCCGGGGGGGCGTGGCCCATGGTGGGCGTGGTTATAGGGGGCGTGGCCGATGGGCGGGTCAGGCGCGGCGTTACGGCCCGTTGCCGAGGCGCCGTCCAATGGGCGCGCTGGTTGCTAGGGGGCGGCGGGCCAATGGGCGCGCGCGTTGCTGTTGCCAGGCGGCGCGGCGGGCCGGGCCGGGGCGATGAGCGGGCCGCGGCGGCCCGGCAGCCATGGAGATCCGCTGCGGCGGGCTGCTCTTCAGCTCCCGCTTCGACTCGGGAAACCTGGCGCACGTCGAGCAGGTGGGGCCGCCCGGGGCCGGGGGAGGGCCCGTGGGCTGCGGCGCCGCGCTGCCCCCCGCCGACTACGAGTTCAACGTCTGGACGCGGCCCGACTGCGCCCAGACCGAGTATGAGAACGGCAACAGGTAACGGCGGGGGCGCGGTCCCGAGGGGCGAGGGGACGCCGGGAAGGGCGGCCGGCGCGGTCGGGGGCCTCTGGAAAAGGGCCTGGGGGGCTGGGGGACGCCTGAGGGGGTCGGGGGGTTCCCGGGGGGCGGCTGGGGAATCCCAGGTGGCTTTGGAGAGGGACCGGGGGAGTCCTGGGGGATAGGGGAACGGATGGGAGGGGCACGGAGACAGCTTAGGGCGTCGGGAAACTGTGGAAGAGGACCTGAGGAGTCCCGGGAGGCTTTGGAGAGGGGCTGGGGGTGGGTATGGGGCCGGCTGAGGGGCACGGGGGGCTGTAGGGAGGGGCCGGGAGGTCCCCAGGGGCGGCTGGGGGGTAGCTAGCAAGGTCAGGGATGCCCTGGAAGGAGGGGCTCACGGGGTCTGTGCCCTCCCTGCGGCTCTGACAGGCTCCTGTTGGAGGAGGACGCTGTCAGGACCGGGTGGTGAGGCTGGGGGTCCCTGGAGGGTGGACTGGTGGTCTCAGGGCCCCGGGGCAGGTGCTGAGCTGACCCTGCTGCCCCTCCCCAGGTCCTGGTTCTACTTCAGTGTCCGGGGGGGCGCCCCGGGGAAGCTGATCAAGCTGCACATCCTGAACATGAACAAGCAGAGCCGGCTGTACTCCCAGGGCATGTCCCCCTTTGTGCGCACCCTGCCTGTGCGTCCCCGCTGGGAGCGCATCCGCGAGCGGCCCAGCTTCGAGGTACGGGGACCGAGGTCAGGGAGGAGGCGGGGAGAGGAGCCCATGTTCAGGGTGGGGGGCAGCTCTGGGGACACAAACACCCCTCACTCACTGTGCTGGGGTGATCATCAGCCTCTTGTGCAGGGTGAGCAGCTGGCTTGTACTCTGGCAGCCCTGTGCTTACTAAGTGTGTAGATGACACCAAGCTGAGTGGTATGGTGACATGCTGGAGGGACAGGATGCCACCCAGAGGGACCTGGACAGGCTGAAGAAGTGTGTCTGCGTGACCCTCATGAGGTCAAACAAGGCCAAGTGCAGGGTCAGGGCAATCCCAAGCACAAATCCAGGCTGGGCAGAGAACGGAGGGAAGGCAGCCCTGAGGAGAAGGGGTGCTGGGGGGTGAAAAGCTGGCCATGAGCTGGCAACGTGCGCTGGCCCAGCCAGCCCCCCATACCCTAGGCTGCATCCTCTGCAGTGTGGCCAGCAGGGCGAGGGGGCAGGCCAGGCTGGACGGGGCTCTGAGCAGCCTGATCTAGTTGAAGATGTCCCCGCTTATGGCAGGCGGTTGGAACTAGATGGTTTTTAAAGGTCCCTTCCCACCCAAACCATCCTGTGGTTCAAAAGGAGAGGGTGGGGGGTTAAGGACAAAGGCCCTTCCCAGGGCTGAGCGCTCGGGAGAGGAAGACCCAGCTGCTCTCTTCTCCACTGGCCAGCTCGGGCTGGGGTGCAGGCTCTCACTGGGTGATTTCCCTGTTGTGTGACCGGGGGAACTACAGAATGGCTCTCAGAGCGCTCCTGGGGCTTCCCTTCCCCTTCAGCAGTTGTCAAAGTGGCCAGTAAACAGCTGTTCGTGGCGAGGCGCCCAAGGGGAGTGGTGCGGGAGAGCCCGGGGAACCAACGCCAGCAGGAACAGCCATGGCAGCGGGCTGACTCTCGCAGCCCTGTTGAGCTGTTTGGGCCTAGAACAGGGGTTTGCTGCTCCTGGGGTTTTCTGTCTTCAGTCTGGTGGGAGCTGCCTGGGTGAGTCCCTTGTGGGCACTCTGGGCTGTCCTTGCTCTGTACGTGCTGCTGTGGGGAGGCAGCAGCCCCCCACAACGCATCCCAGCTTCTGCCCCACGGAACAGGGGCTGGAGAGAATCTACCATATCCTGGCAGTCAGTGTGGCCCGTGCCAGCCCCAGGGAGAGATGTGACACAGCTGAGCTCTGCAGCGCTCGTTAACTCTGCAAAGCATGCCGAGACAGAGCAGTTATTGTGCAGTCTCTGGGTGCTGGCGGGTGGGCATGAGGACCAGAAGAGACCCCCTGGGTTTCCCAGAGAGCTCTGCCCCAGAGCTGGGAATAGGGCCAGGTTTCGGCGTCCCTTCTGGGACCGGAGAACCAAGGGTTTGCAGGAAACAGCCTGGCGTTTCAGGGGGTCTGAGCGGAGCGGGCTGGGGTGTGCTGGGAGCGCAGCTTCCATTCCCGTGCAGTTAGAGAAGGGCCAGCAGCTGCCGGCACCGCCTGGTGCAGGGGGGAACTGCCACAGCAGTGCCGGAGGGGGCCTGCGGTGGCCGTGGCCACCTGGCCCGTGCTCGGGAGGTGGCTCTGCATGGCCTGGGCTGGCTGCCCCCGCTCAGCCTCTGCTTTGTGTCTGTCCCAGATGGTGGAGACGCAGTTTGTGCTGTCCTTCGTGCACCGCTTCCTGGAGCACCGCGGGGCCACCACCTACTTTGCCTTCTGCTACCCCTTCTCCTACACCGAGTGCCAGGAGATGCTGGCGCAGCTGGACGGCCGCTTCCAGGAGTGCAGGCACATGTCTCCCAGCAGGTGCGCCCCCCGGCCCCCTGCTCCCAGCCCTCGCCCGCTTGGCTTTGCCCCCACCCAGGATGAGGTGTTGTCCAGCTTTGGCTGCAGAGGGGAGTCCCTGTGCCCCCAGCAACCCCCTGGTGCTTGCTCTTCTGGGCCCCAGCTCTGCATGAGCAGCTGCAGCAGCTTCCCCCGCGCATGCGCTTCCAAGGGGCTTCCAGAGGGTCTGTTATTGCTTTGGCCAGATCCCCCTGGCAGGTTCCCATCAAGCTGAGGAGGGGCTCTGACAGGTCTGTAGCCCTGGGTTTAAGGAGAGGGGCTTCTCGGAGGCCAAGAACTCATTTGCTTTCCCCCTCCTGGCTGTGGGAAGGTTGGAGTGTCTCTCCCACTGCTCCCTTCCTCTACCACTGCTGTCACAGAGGGAGATCTCGCCAAGAGCCAGCCTTAGTGCCGGGCTCCGCATGGATCGTGCGAGGAAGCCCCTCTGATCTCAAGAATTTCTTCTCAGCAGTCAGAGGAGAGCTTAGCGCCCAGCTGAGGGGGAAGCACAGTCAGTGTTCAGGTGTCTCTGCTGGTGGCTCTGTCCTGGCTCCAGGGCTTTCCTTTCCGTGCCACAGGGCAGGGGTTGTAAATACCTTTTCTTAGATAAGAGGTGAGCGTTGGTTTATTGGAAGGTGTTTGTCCTTAAATTGTCACGCGATGGAGAACTGTGAGAGTTCAAAGCCTGGCAGTCAGTCAGGAAGGGTCTGACGGCGATGTCGCAGTCTCTGTGGGTCAAACCCCCCCACAGACAGGTGGCCTCTGAGTCCCTTGGGATGGCCGTGGGGCTAGTGGTCCTGACTGAATGCTTCTGCAGGGAGTCCCAGCTCCCCTGGCACAGCTGGGGGTCTCTGCACAGGCAGATCACCCTTCCCTCTGTGCGAGGGTTCCATCGAATGCCCGGACCCCCTGCAGCAGCACCTGGCGGGCTGTTGGGGTGGGCTCCCGAAGGATGAGGGCTGCTACCTCCCTGCTTACCCTGGCTGACACCCTCGCAGGCCTGTGGGGTGGCCTGGACCACCGCTCTCTCCTCAGAAGGAGCTGCTGCTCAGGAGCACCGTATTCCTGGGGGACTCCAAGGGGAGCGGCAGCGCCCAGGTCCTGCTCTCCTGGGGGCAGCAGGAGAGGGGCTGTTGGCTCAGGCCAGGCCAGGGCTGTCAAACTCCCGGGGAGCACAGTGAGCAGGGACGTGGTCCTGGACAGGCAGCTGGAGGCAGAGCTCAGGGGTGGCAAGTGTCCCCTGCCCAGCTGGGACCCCCCCTTTCACTCCTTTAGGGTGTCCCCAGCAGCTGCCCAGGGTGATGCCCAACGTCCTGCCCCTCAGTCCCCAGCTCCACTGCCCCAGTCCAGCCGCTTTCTTCCCTCAAGGGGAGGCTGTGCCCCCCCAGGCCGGGGCAGGCAGCCTGAGCATCTCTCCTCGCCCTGCAGCCCCCTGGACTCGGTCTATTACCACCGGGAGCTGCTGTGCCACTCCCTGGACAAGCTGCGTGTGGACCTGCTGACCGTCACCTCCTGCCACGGCATGCTGGAGAAGCGGGAGCCCCGCCTGGACAAGCTCTTCCCAGACACTAGCACTCCGCGGCCGCACCGCTTCGCAGGGAAGAGGGTGAGCTCCTGTGCCAGGGACGGCCAGCGTGGCCAGCAAACTGTGTGCCACAGTCCTTGTGTCGGGCCCTTGCTGCCACCCTCTGCCTTGAAGGGTGCCATGTCCTGCGGGGCTGGAGCGTGAGGAGTCTGTGAGATCCCACATCGAGGTGTGGGAACTGGGAGCCTGCTTGGAGCCCCCCAGTGCATCCCCATCACCATGAAACGCCCTCTGGTAGCACCACACGTGTATTCCTCAGGGAAAAAATTAGCATCTTGTTTCCTAAGAGTTCTGTTCTGTCCTCCTGTTATCACTGTTGCCCATTGAACTGTGAAGAGGCTGAAGGAAGGGCTGTTCTTGGGGTGTTGGGGATGGGGGACAGGTGTGTGCATCTCCTGCTGAGCAGCTCCCACCGAGAGAAGGGCTTCAAGAGGGGCTCTACATTACCATTACTGTCAGGCTCCTTCCTCACTCTGTGGGGTCACTCGGGGGCTTTTCTCCTGGCCAAGCTATCGCAGCACCTCGGGGCAGGCAGGAACCTGCCCATTGTCCCCATCTGTTCGTCCCCAGGTGTTCTTCCTCAGCAGCAGAGTCCACCCGGGAGAAACACCCTCCAGCTTCGTCTTCAACGGCTTCCTGGACTTCATCCTGCGGGAGGAGGACCCCCGGGCCCAGATGCTGCGGCGGATGTTTGTCTTTAAGCTCATCCCCATGCTGAACCCCGACGGGGTGGTGCGAGGCCACTATCGGTGAGTGAGCGCAGGGTGCTACTGGTCATAGAATCACAGAGGGGTTTGGGTTGGAAGGGACCTTAAAGCCCCCCCAGTGCCACCCCCTGCCCTGGGCAGAGACACCTCCCACCAGACCAGGTTGCTCCAAGCCCCCTCCAACCTGGGCTTGAACCCCTCCAGGGATGGGGCAGCCACAGCTTCTCTGGGCAGCCTGGGCCAGGCTCTCACCACCCTCACAGCAAAGAACTTCTTCCCCACATCTCAGCTCAATCTCCCCTCTTTCAGTGTCAAAACCTTCCCCCTTGTCCCAGGGCTCCCCTCCCTCATCAAGAGTCCCTCCCCAGCTTTCCTGGAGCCCCTTGAGGGACTGGAAGGGGCTCCAAGGTCTCCCCGGAGCCTTCTCTTCTCCAGGCTGAACCCCCCCAACTCTCTCAGCCTGTCCTCCCAGCAGAGGGGCTCCAGCCCCCCCAGCATCTCTGTGGCCTCCTCTGGCCCCGCTCCAACAGGTCCATGTCTCTCCTGTGCTGAGGACTCCAAAAGAGGGGCTGGTTTGGCCATTTGTGCTCCAGGACAGTGCCCAAAGCCTCGGCCGTTAGGAGGGAAGGACGGTGCTGAGTGAAGGACCTCATGTCTCTCTCTCTGCAGAACGGACTCCCGTGGGGTGAACCTGAACCGCCAGTACCTGAACCCCGATGCCGAGCTGCACCCTGCGGTGTACGGGGCCAAAGCCGTCCTCCTCTACCACCACGTGCACAGCCGCGTCCTGCCGGGCTCTCCTGACTGGAGGACCTATGTCTCCCCGCTGGGCACCAGCTCCCTAAGCACAAAATCTTCCAACCATTCCGTCCGCAGCAGCGCCCCGTCCCCGGAGCCGGCCCTGTCTGAGCTGGAGAAAGCCAATAACCTCCGCAACTCACCCAGCAGCTGGCAAACCAGCACCTTCCTCAGCCCTTCTCAGGAACCCCGGCTCCTGGGAGCCCCCGCCGCTGAGCTGAGCAGCAGGGACCCAGCTGTCTGGATCCTCCCATCGAGCCACAGCACTGAGCACTGTGAGGAGGAGGAGGAGGAAGGCAGGAGGCCTTCATCAGCACCTCCCCCCGAATCCATCCCACCCCAGGACAGCGGGCTGGCCTACTACGTGGATCTCCACGGCCATGCCTCCAAGCGCGGCTGCTTCATGTACGGCAACAGTTTCCCTGACGAAAACGATCAGGTGAGGGCAGGGGGTAGGAGTTACAGGGGTGCTGGGACCCTCCCACCACTCTGCCCCCTCCTCAGGGTCCCCAACGCTCCCTCCACTGCTGGGAGGTTCCTGTCACACCACAAACGGAGGTCCCTGTGGGGACAGGGCTGGTGCCCAAGGAGAGGGGCTGGGTTGGCTGCCCCCTGGTGCTTGGTGGGGTTTGATCCCCTCTCCCTCTCCCCTGTGACTGGGGCAGTGGCAGCAGGTCTGGTCTTTCCCTGGGAGCTGACGTGGGCAGGACACAGGAGCTGCCCCTTCTTCATAGAATCATGGAATTGTCCAGGTTGGAAGGGACCTTTCAGATCATGGAGTCCAACCATCAATGCAACACTGGCAAACGTACCACTGACCCATGTCCCTCAGCGCCACATCTGCCCGGCTTTTAAATCCCTTCAGGGATGGCGACTCCACCACTGCCCTGGGCAGCCTCTGCCAAGGCTTGACAACCCTTTCAGTGAAGAAATCGTTCCTAATATCCATCCTAAACCTCCCCTGGAGCAACTTGAGGCCATTTCCTCTTGTCCCATCGCCTGTTCCTTGGGAGAAGAGACCGACACCCCCTGGCTACACCCTCCTTTCAGGGAGTTGGAGAGAGCGAGAAGGTCTCCCCTCAGCCTCCTTTTCTCCAGGCTGAACACCCCCAGCTCCCTCAGCTGCTCCTCACAAGACTTGTGCTCCAGACCCCTCACCAGCTCCGTTGCCCTTCTCTGGACAGGCTCCAGCCCCTCAAGGTCTTTCCTGTCATGAGGGGCCCAAAACTGGACCCAGCCCTCAAGGTGGGGCCTCACCAGTGCCCAGTCCAGGGGGACCATCACTGCCCCAGTCCTGCTGGCCACACTGTTCCTGATGCAGGCCAGGATGCTGGTAGCCTTCTTGGCCACCTGGGCACACTGCTGGCTCACTGCTGCTTCTCCCAAGGGACGAGAGGATGGGGAGGAGCCCTGCCACGGGGGTCCCTCCTCTCCTCAGGGGAGCCCAGCTGCTGCCTCTCCCTGCAGGGGGCGGGCAGGGGTTGGCAGCGTCCCCCGGGCAGGGCTGGGGTGTGTGAGACGCTGGAACTGGGCAGAGTAACCAGCCAACACCCCGGTGCATCCCAGAGCTCGGCACGGGTAGTGCTGGAGTAGGACAAGCAGCCGAGGGCTCCCTCACCCCCAGAATTCACCCACGTTCCCCTCTGTGCCACAGGTGGAGAACATGCTGTTCCCCAAACTCATCTCCCTGAACTCACCTCACTTTGACTTCACGGGCTGTAACTTCTCAGAGAAGAACATGTACGCCAAAGACAAGCGGGACGGGCAGTCGAAGGAGGGCAGCGGGCGGGTGGCCATCTACAAAGCCTTGGGGATCATCCACAGGTAGGGAAACCTCCCTCCGCTCCCTTCCTCCAGCTCCCTGCTAGCTCTCCCGGCCTGCTGTCCCTGGGGCTCCCTGCTGGGGCTAAGACTGGCCAAGGAGGGTGTCACACGCTGGGTGCAGGGACCCGGCCGCATTCTTGACCCTCTGGCCTGGCTCCTCCTCCTTCCCATCCCTCTGGAGCTGCTCTGGCCTCTCGTCCTCGCTGTTGCAGAGCTCCTTGTGCACAGCCTTCCAGAAGGAATTCTCCTCTTTCCCAGATGTTTATGTTCATATTGAGCTGTAATTAAAACCTGTTGTAATGGGCTCAGCTTCCCTAGACCTCACGTGTGAGATTCCAGCCTCGAGCAGTCTGTGATTTGGGAGCTGAGGGTGTTTGTGTGACCCGGAGCAGCCGCGTGCCTCTCCCCAGCATGGGCTGGGATATTTTTGTCCCTGTTTCTGTTGTGGTTGCTGGGAACATAAAAACGGCTAAATTAATGAGACCAACAGCCTGTTTTACCCAGTTTGTCCCTGGTGGCGGCCAGTTGCAGATGCCAAGGGAAAAATACGAGAAGAGCAGTGTGTAATGGTTCTTAAGGAGACGCTGCATTCCTCGGGCATCTGGGGTTTGAGGAGACATGGAAGTGGTGCCAGGCTCCCCCCCCACCTCCGCAGCTCGGGGGGCACACGGCCTCCAGCCCCACGGTGACAGCCTGGGAAACCGGTGGCTGGAGAGGGGGTGATCCCCTCTGCCTTTGGAGCCCATTGAGCTGTGTTTGGTGACCCTGCTTTGGCAGAGGGTCAGACTAAAGGATCTCCAAAAGTCCCTTACAGCCCCCCCCATTCTGCATTCTGTTGGCCTGGTGCTGTGGGGATTGTTGCGGTGTCATGGTCGGTGGTGGTGGTGCCATGGCGGTCGGTCACTGCCACGGTGGTTTGCCCTGTGGGTGCCAGGCCAGCGTTGGCACACCGTGGCAGAGGAAGGCGAGTTCCTGCGGTCAGTGGGCTTGCGGCAGGGAAAAGAGAGCCAGAAAGTGGCTCGGTGTCTCTCTTGCCCTGAAGTCCCACAGTCTGGGCCACATGATTCAGTGTCTCGTTGCCAGAAAATTGTCACAGCATGAGGCTTTGCTCCAGGGGAGCGACGTGCCATCCCCTCTCCCGTGCCCTGGGTGAGTCTCTTGCCCCGTCCTTAGTGTGAACCCACCAGGGTTGGTGGCAGACCCTTTTAGATTGACCAGGGAACGTCTTCTGGTAGTTGCGTCTCCCTCAAAAGGCAGTAGTTGGGGTGTCCCTGGCAGCTGGGGGTGCCTTGGCTGTTGATTCGAGGTAAGAAGTGGGTACTTGGCACTTTGTGAGCTCGGTGATCACTGCCTGCTCCTGCTCCCCCGTCGCTGGTCCTCTCTTTGCCATTGATTTCAGAGTCTGCTCCCTTGGGTCCCGTGTCACAGCCACCTCCCCTGGCCTTTGCCTGATGGCCAACTGCTGATTTTTCCCCTCTTTATTCCTTCCTCAGCAGATGAGAAAAGGTGCAGGTCGCAGCAAGAGCTATGGCACGATGGCGGGAGCCACCTCTCCAGACCCCTCCCGGGGGCTGGGGGGGGGACACTGGTGGCTCCCAGGAGAGGTGACCCCAGCTCTGCTGGCACAGTGTCATCACAGCAGCAGTGCCCCAGTGGTTGTGGGTCCGTTGGGTAACGTGGGCTTTCCTTGTGCTCCACAGCTACACGCTGGAGTGCAACTACAACACGGGGCGCTCGGTGAACCCCATCCCGGTGGCCTGTCACGACAATGGGCGGGCCAGCCCCCCGCCGCCCCCCGCCTTCCCCTCCCGATACACCGTGGAGCTGTTTGAGCAGGTAAGGGGGTCCCCAGCAGTGGGGAGGGGGGCGTTTGAGCAGGTAAGGAGGTCCCAGCCATCTGGGGATGCCCCTGCCGCTAACCCCAGCCCCAAAACGCCTTGCTCAGTGCCTGGGACTGGGGGCTTCTGCCCTCGGCCCCTGGGGCAGCTCGGGGTCATCCCTGCATGTTTCACACCACTGCTGACATGCTGAGACCCTGGTCTGGGGGTGCTCAGCTGGTCCCTCAGCACAAGGTGGCTGGTCCCTGTGGCCATGGGCCCCTGACTCACCCTCACCCGGAGACCCTCCTAGAACACGTCTCCCTCCGGGGAGCTCGACTGGAGCCTGCAACGGAGCCGAAACGAGCTCTGAGGGGTGCTCTGGGGTTCGGGGTCAGGTTTTCTTGCCTTTCTTTGTTTTCCTGCCCCAATTCCTGAGTGCGGGGGCTGTTGGTCACTGGCGCCTCTCTCCCGCAGGTGGGCCGGGCCGTGGCGGTGGCGGCGCTGGACATGGCGGAGTGCAACCCCTGGCCCCGCATCGTCCTCTCGGAGCACAGCTGCCTCAGCAACCTGCGGGCGTGGATGCTGCGGCACGTGCGGGGCATGAAGGGCGCCGGCGGGGGCCCGCGCAGGAGAGGAGGTGCCAGGACCCCCCCCAGGACCTCCACGTAAGGGCCCGGCGGGTTGAGTGTTGAGGAGCTGCAGGATAACGCCAATTAGAGATGATAAATGTGCTCCAAGTGAGTCACCCCCCAGCTAATGAAGCCGAGGTCTATTCACTCACTCTGTCGGGGTCCCTGCTTGTCCCCGCGGAGTTGGCTTGTCAACTGCGGGTGTCCCCCAGCTCCATGTCCTTGGAGGGCATGGGGGACACCCAGCCCTGTGGGGTGATGCTGTTCGGTATTCACCCACCCTGGTGTCCCTGAGGAGAGACCTAGTGTCCCCCCAGCCCGGTCCGGCGCTGGGCTGGGCTGGGATTGGGGCTGGGGGTGAAGGAGTGGGAGCTCTGAAACACTGCTGCCGCCCCCAGGCCGCCGGGATGTACTGGGAGGGGGACTGGGGGCTGCTGCTGCTGAGGGACAACCTCGGTGACATTCCTGTCCCCAGCTGCTCGCCAGCCAGCGGGCTCTGACAGACCTGGTGTCCTGCAGCAGCAGAGCCTGGGCTGTGGGGCAGAGCTGGCTGTGGGGGCACACAGAGGGGACCCCCCTCCCTGCAGAGCCAATCTGAGCCCCTCATTTCTCCTCCCCTTCCAGCGGGCTCCCCACTTCAGCCTCCGATAACGCCCTGTCCCGCACCAGGAGCTTCAGCAACGGCACCAGCGGCAGCGGAGGCAGCCAGCAGGACTCGCCCCACATCAAAGCCTCCCCCAGCTTCACCTTCAGCTGCAGCAGGGCCCCTGCCCCCTCTGCTGCCACCCAGAGCCCCCAGAGGGGCAGCGCCAGAGCCCCCGGCAGAGGTAAGCTGGGCTGGGGACCTCTCCTGCGCTTGGTCCCCTACCTGTCGAGCTGCTGCGCCAGGCCGCAGCCCTGAGGAGAGCCCTGTGCCGGCCCAACCCTCTGCTTTGATGTAATAAAAGTGGTTTTTTTGCGTGGAAGTGCGTGTGAACGGCCCCCCCGGCCCCTCAGGAGGGTCCCGGACGCTGTGCTCCATCCCCAGTGGAGCAGCCCTGGCTGGGCCAGGACAAGACACTCCCACGGCGAGACCCGGGGCCTCTCCAGGGAGCCGAGGGGGCCCAGCTGAGCTCCTGTCCACCGGCCTGGCAGCCCCTGGCTGGGCAGAGCCTGCCTGCGGCTTCTCTTACACCGAGACCCGAGGGGCTCTGTCTGCCGCGGGCTGCCGGGACGGTGGCTCTGCTGCCCGGGGTGGGGGACAAGGGGCTCTGAAAGGCCAGCACAGAAAACCTTTGCTTGCCCTCCCTCGGCCTCAGCTGCTCCTAAAGCATTCCAGAGGCCTGCGGGGACGCACCAAAGTGCCTTTTCCCTTCCCAGGCACCTGCTGAGCAGCAGGCGATGGTGGCACATGGCTCTGGTCACGGCAGGCTGGCAGAGCTTGAATTAGGTACTGGGGCCTTTGAATGTGCGGTGGGGGCTGTCTGGGGCCGACTGGCAGCACCCAGCCGCCTGCACGGCATGGGGGAATGCAGCAGCTTGCCACTCTGCGAGCCCTGTGGCCACACCACGCACTGGCAGCCAAAACAAGGCAAGGGGCTGGCTGTGCCCCAGTGCTGGCTTCCTCCCCGCCGGGCAGGGGCTCGGTGCTGCAGCCAGCTGGGCGACAGTGGGGAAGCCCCGGTGCTACTCTATGGGCTGGTCCCACAGGCCCCTGGTGAAGGGAAGGGTGCTGGACTGGGATCCCCAGTTTCCTGTGGGGCTCCGGGCCCCTGTGAGCACCATCCCAGTGCCCCACGGTGGGAGGAGCGTGAGCAAGGGTCCGCTGTGGGGGTGAGGGGGCCAACTGTGTGACTCGGGTGTGATTGTCCTTGTGTGGAGGCTGTGTGTGCTGCTCTGGGGGCAGAGCGCGGCGTGTCCCACCCTCAGCTGCTTCCTCCTGCTCCCCTCGTGTTCCTTGTCCTGCTTCGTCCTCCCTGTTTGCTTTCCAGCACCGTTTGGTGACCGTTTCTCGTCCCCAATGAGAAGGTGGTGGGGAGGAAATAAAAGGCTTGTGTTCTCATGGGCACCTTGTGACGTCTGTTCCTTCTGCCGTGCATGCTCGGCCACCCCGGAGCCAGCGTGGGCAACCCCTGGCCCCATCCCCGCTACCGGGGAGTCGGTGACAGTCGGGCGCGCGAGCGGGAACAGACCTTGTGGGGCTGGAGGGGCAGAGCCCGTCTTGGTAGGAGGGACCAGCACCGTTCTGCCCCCCGAGCCCACGCTCCCCTTCTTGCTGGCCACCGTCCCGCTGCCATCAGCACGGCCTCCTCGGGCGAGGGCAGCTGTGACTGGCAGAGCCAAGTGCCAGCCGGCTGCCTGGCTCCTGGCACTGGCTCTTGTGGCACTCATGCCTCTTCCTTCCCTGCCCTGGCATCACCCAGCAGCTCGATGGCCTGTGTGCCGGCTCTGGCACCCCTGCGGTGCCCCCATCCCAGCATGACGGCCCTGGCAGCACCGGCACTGCCATGGCTGCCTGGGAAAATGCCACCTGGGACAATGCCCTGACCCTGCGGCTTTGCCATATGAGCCCCATGCCGCTGCCCTCCTGCCGGCTGGTGCCAGGATGCCCTCATGGACCCTTCCTGCCCCAGGGGACGCCGAGGTCCTGGCCCCCGGGCTCTTCTGTCTTGGCGCAGGCTCTGCGTTTGCCCTCGAGCTGCTGCTGTTTCTCCTGCCCCATCCCGGCAGCCTCGTGGCGGTGGTTCCCCAGCACGGTTCACTCCAGTCTCACCAGCAGGACTGGGACTGAGCCCTGGCTGTGCTGCCATCCTGCCATCCTGCCTGGCATGGCTGTGCCTGTCCCCGTTGCCAGCCCTGCCCATCCTCGGCCACAGTCTCATCCTGCCCCACGCTGAGCTGCTGAGGGCCTGTCACCGTCCTCCCCCACGGCGCTCCAGCAGCAGCCACCACAGCTCCTCTGGCTCTCCAGCACCGGAATGGTGCCAGCATGGTGGCTGTGCCACCGGCTCCCAGTGCTGGCTGGTGTGCCTGTGTGTGTGTGTGGGCTGGCATTGGGCACCGATGGCCACCACAGGCCGGTGTGGCTGCCAGGCTCCTGGCTCCCCTTGCCAGAGCTGTGGCACCTCGGTGGTACCACCCGGGCACAACCAGTAACTGTGGCCAGCTCAGCTCCCGGCCTGTGTGGGCCACCAGCCCAGTGAGGGCTCGGCACCGGCACTTCCCCCTGCAGCAGCGCTGGGGGCTGGGCCAGGCCTCGCCAATCTGCACCGCAGGGCTCTCTGTGCCCAGGGCAGGCAGCTGGTGCCCCCGCCGCAGCCCCCCACGCCGACCCCAGCACATCCCCGGCGCGGGCTGAGCTCTGTCTCCTTTGTCACACAGGGACATTGCCGGGGGGCACCCGGGGAGCACCGAGCACCGGCACCAGCCAGGGACCGCGGGAGGCCCAGCGCAGCACGGGAGAGCCAGCGGCTGCCCACGGCACGGCACCGCTGCAGGTACCGCTGGGCAGCGGGGAGGGGACCCTGGGGGGATGGCAGGGCCCCGGGACGTGGGGCTGGGGAATGCTGGGGGGCAAACTGTGTCCCTGCAGAGCCATCCACACCATCCCGGTGTGTGGGGCACGGCACACCGACCACCCAGGCTGGCCAGGGGGCTCCCCAAAGAGCTTGGAGACCCTCCCCATCTGTGGGGCTCTCCCAGGGATTTGTGTCCCATGTGTACTTTCCCCCAGCCATGCAGATGCCCCAGGGGTCAGGGGTCTGGCTCTGTAGGACCCCCAGCAGCCAGGGGGGGCTTCCACAAGACCGGGGACAAACACCCCTCCCTGGCACCGACCCCGCCTCCCCTCCCTGCAGGTGCTCCCCAAGAAGCTGGAAGCCAGGAGAGCCCAGGAGCAGCCCGGGTAAGTGCCAGCATTGGCTGTGGTGTGGGGCCAGCCCACAGTGTGGGGTCACCCCAGAGTCTGTGCCAGGCCAGGGAGCCCCCAGGAAAGCCCTGGCTGGGCAGCAGGGCTAGGGGGGGTCTGGCCTCAGGAGCAGTGTGTGGTTCTCTGCATCCTGGGGGGTCCCCTTGCACCCCCCCAGGGTCCCTGTGCCGAAGCCTGCCACAGCGCCTGTCCTGCACCCCCCCAGCACTGGCTGGCTGACCCCAACCAGCTGCAGCAGGCAGAGGGGGTTGGGGGGCTGGGACCCCCGGGGGGCACACCATGGGGTGCCCGTATCCCGCTGGTGGTGACACCGGTCTCTGTCCCCACAGGGCCCTGCCTGGAGCCCCCCAGGGGTGCGCAGAGCACCGACGGACTCCTCCTGCGTGGGGGCGAGGGCCTGCACCCCCAGGTACGGCCCCGTGGCGCCGGGGGGCTGTGGCGCGGGGACCCCAGCCCTGCCCTGCCCCCTGCCAGCAGCGCCCGGGGGGGGGCCGCGGCGCCGGGGAGGGGGCTCTGCCCCTGCTCTCCCCCACCGCAGCGCCCGCACACCGGCCCCCCCTCGCTCCGCTCCCCCCAGCGCCTCCGCTCCTGCTGCGCTGAGGCCCGGTACGGCCACCGGCACCGCGGGGCAGGGCCGGACCCCCCAGACCAAAGCTGCCCCGGTGCAGATCCCTGGCCACGGCACCGGCGCGGCCACCAGCCCAGCCCCCGCGGCCCAGTGATGGCAGCTCCCGCAGGCCCGGCCAGCCCCGCTCCTCCCCGCAGGCCCGGCGGAGGGGCCCGGTGCCGGCGGGAGGGATTTTTACGTCACACGGTTTGGTCTTGTATCATCGTGTTTCCGTTAAAGGTGGTTTGGAAGAAGCGCGGCCTCCAGCCTCACTGCGGCACCCCCGTGCGCCGCGGCCGGCTCCCCAGGGGCCATGGCGGGAGGCGGGGGGGGCGGAGGGGGGTCCCGGTGCGGTGCCGGTGTCGCCGCCGTCCCTCACTCCTGCTTCTTGGGGTTGTTGACGGCCACGTAGTGGTAGAGGACCACGAGGAGGAAGAGCGACACGCCCAGCATGTTGGCGAAGATGGCGAGCTGCACGTCCGTGATCATCCTGGGGGGGAGGGAGACACACGGTGACACCCCCGCGGTGACACCCCCGGAAACCCCCCGGGGCGGGACCCCCCCCCTCCCCGCACCCCGCTCCGGCCTGGCACCGCGGGACCGAGCGCCGGCCCCGCAGCGCGGCGGGGACAACCCCCGCACCCCACCCCCCCGAAACGGGGACCCCCCCCCGGGACCCCCAACTCCCCCTGGGACCCCGCGGGCCCGGACCCCGCGCTTACGCGCCGCCGCCGCCGCCACGTCTCTCGCTCCGCCGCGCGCGACTTCCGGCCGCGGGGCACGCCGGGAGGGGCGGGGCGGGGTCGCCATGGCAATGGGGTGGGGCCGCGGGAGGCGGTACGGCTTGGGGAGAGAGGCGACGTCATACCCGCCCGGGGCTCCGCCGTGACGTCACGCTCGGGTCCCGGCCGTACCGTGACGTCACGGCGGCCCGGCTGTCGCCCCAGGGCCGGGCTCGCCCCGCCCCCCCCCCCCCCGGGGCGCCGCCGCCGCCATACAAGGCCGGGCGCGAGCGCGGGGGCGGGGCTCACGGGGCGGGGCTACGGCGGGGGGCGTGGCCCGGCGGCACTGCCGGCGGGCGGGGAGCCCCGGGGCGGCCGGGGCTAATTATAGCTGCTAATTAGGGCTGCGGGGCTGGGGCCGGGCCGGGCCGGGCCGGGCCGCACCCGGGCCGCCCTGACCCCTCCCTGCGACACGGTGCGGCCCCGCGCGGGGCAGCGCCTCCCCCGCGGCCCCCCACGGCGCCCCCCAGAACCCTCCCCACGGCCCCCCCACCGGCCCCTACGGTTCCCCCACGGCCCCCCCGGCCCTCGGGAGCAGAGGCGGGGGTGACGCCGCCCCCCCGGGGACAGCCCTGGCCGGGCTCAGCCCCCCCCCCCCCCCCAGCTGCCGCCAGCTGTTTGTGTTTAACCCACATTCGTTCGGCCCCGAGCGCGGCGGGTTCCCGCGCTGCCGTGCCAGGCTGTGACGTCACCGCGGGGCTGGGGCCAAGGCGTGATGTCACCGGGAGGCTCTTACATCACCGCGCGGCCTGGGGAAGCCGCGGTGTCACGGGGGTGTCACCGCCTCCTCCCTGCGGGGTCCCCGCTCCCGGTGACACCCCCGGCGGTGCCGGGGTGGGGCCGGGCCCGCTCCCGGCACGGGGGCACCGGCGCTGCCACGGGGCGGGGGGAACGTGGCGCCCCGGTACGGGGCTGCGGCAGAGGGGGACACCGGTGCCGGGCGCGTGGCTGCCGTGTGGCGGGGCACGGGGACCCGTCCCGGCTGTGCCCGGTGCCGGGGGCCACCCCGAGAGCCCGGGGACCCCCGAGCTGGGGATGGGGAGCGTGACCCCGGCCGTGCCGGGACAGGGGGCACAGGGGGGACCACGGGCGGGCGAGGAGCGGGGGTCCGTGTCCGTGCCGGGAGCGCGGTGCCATGCGGGTCCGGGTCCGGGTCCGTGCCCGTGCCAGGCGCGGGCAGCCGTGCGGTACCGGGGCGGGGGGGGGACACGGTGGCGGCAGCCCCCGCCGCGCTGGCCGCCGGCAGCCCTGGCCCCCGTCCCGGCCTCTCTGGCTTCCCCCGTCCCTCCTTCCCGTCGCCGCTAACGAGAAGCAGATGTGGCGGGCGGCGGGGCGGGGGCCGAGGGGGCCGCGGTGCCCGGCGGAGGCCGGGGGCTGCGCGGGCCGGGCAGGAAGCGGGGGGCCCCGGGGACCCCGCCGTCGGGCAGCGCCGGGGCGGCTCTGTCGGCGAGGGGCCGGCCGAGGGGAGGGCAGAGCCGCCCCGAGCCACGCCGAGCCGCGCAGAGCCGCGGGGACCGGGAGGCGACGGGTGCTCCTGAGCCACGCCGGGCCACCGCGAGCCACGCCGGGCAGTGCCCCACCGAGCCCAGCATGGCCCCCTGGCTCTGGCCGTGCCTCCTGGCCGCCCAGGCCCTGGCCGCCAACTTCCCCCCCCGGTACAGCCTTTACACCGGGGGGGCCGCCCCGCTCAGCCCCGGCCAGGCCACGGCCCCCCAGGGCCCCGCCGCGACCCACGGCGCTGCCCGGGCCGCCAGCCGGCACAGGTAGGGCCCGTCACCGCCGGGAGGGCGCGGGGGGCCGGGGGGGGGGGTGTCCGGGGGAAGCGGGGTGCAGCCCCACGCCCCGACGCCCCGGCACGTGCCGACACCGGCTGGGGGGGCCCGGCGAGGGGCGGCGGGACCGTCCCCCGCGGGTGCTGCCGTGCCGGGGGGCGGGGAGGGCGCTGGGGGGGTCCCCCGGCCTGATGGGGGGCTGCACCCTCCCGGTGCGGGCTGTGGGTGGGAGCGGGCGGTGGGCGCACGTGGAGGGGACGGGGATGGGGGCACGGGGAGGGGACGGGGATGGGGGCACGCGTGGGGCAGCCGGAGGGGCTGGGGGGAGGGCGAGACCCGCCGTGGGGCAGCGGGGGGGGGGGGAGGTGTCGGTGCGGGGGGTGCCGGGCTCGGTGCGGGGGGTGGGGGGGATCCCGGGGCCGGTCCTGCCGCAGCATCCGCACCGAGCGCCCCGGCGCGGGGTCCGACCCTCCCCGTCCCTGCTGGGGGGCTGCGGGGCTGGAGTGGGGCGGTGTGGGGCGGGGGGGTGCCCGGGGGGCGGCCCCACGGCGGGTCGGGGGTCACGCTCTCACCGCGGCCACATCAGCGTGGCCGGGGGGGGCGGGCGGGGGGAGCTGCACCGGCACCGCCGCAGCCGGCGCCTGCCCCATCCCTGCCCCATCCCTGCCCCACTGCCGGCCCCACGGCAGCCCCACAGCCCCAGCGTCCCGGGGCAGGGCGGCAGGGCCTGGCTGCAGGCGGGGGGGGCTGGGTGGGAAGGGGGGGGCGCGGGTCAGGCACCCCCAGCCCAGCCCCACAGCGCCGTGGCGGGGCACGGGCAGGGCTGAGCGTTTACCCGCGGCTTCGGGGGCACAGCGGGGTCTCCCCACGGTGACCCCTCCCCATGGATCGGGGGGCACAGTGGACCCTCCCTGTGCTTGGAGGGGGGGCACAGGGGGGCTGTCCCCATGCCCTGCCCTTTCAGGAGGGCTCCTGTCCCATCCCATCCCATTCCCATCCCCGATCCCGTACCCCCTCTCCTGGGATATGGACATCCCCAGTCCCGGGCCGTGGGGCCCCAAGGGCAGCCCGGGGGGGTCCCGGTATCCCGCGGTTGGGGGGGGCTGAGTGGCACAGTGGGGCCGGGAAGAGAAGGGAAGGGAAGGGCAGGAGGGAGCGAGGGGGGGCCGTGGGTCGGCGCAGGAATTCCCGGCGGCCCCCGGGGAGGAGCTGGAATCCAGCCGGGGCCTGAGGGGAACCAGCCGGGCTGACGGGAACCGGCCGTGGCTACGGGCCCCCACCGCAGCCCAGCGCCCGCCGCGGGGGACGAGGGGCCTGGGGGGGCGCTCCCTACGGGGCTGCCCGGGGGGGTGCTCTGTGTGGGGCTGGGGGCGCTGGGTATGGGGCTGGGCTCCAGGATCTGGGCTCAGACCATATAAGGCTGCGCTGGGGTCCCTGCAGCCTGTGGGGCCGGGCTGGGGGCCCACACCGTGGGGCTGGGGTCCCTGCAGCCTGTGGGGCCGGGCTGGGGGCCCACGCCGTGGAGCTGGGGTCCATCCCCAGGGTGGGGGGAACGGTGCCCCACAGGGACACTGTCCCCCCCCCACCTGCTCTGGCTCAGAGGGGCGTTTGACCCCCAGCTGCAGAGTCCTGGTTGGGGGCCACAATGGCCGTGGGGTGGCTGAGCCCCCCCAGTGGGTGGCTGCCCCCACCCCACCGGTGCAGAGGGGACCGGGGACACGTGGGGCGGCGATGGGGCAGGACGTGGGGCAGGCAGCGCGGCGTGACGGGGGGCCTGGCACCCCAAACCCTGCCCGGCCGCCCCGAACCCCACAGGCAGAGTCCCCCACTCCCACAGGGCTCCCCAGGGGCTGCCCCACGGCCAGGGGCTGTGGCCCTTGCGGTGCCACCGGAGGCCCCGGCACCACGGGCCACCGGGCAGGGCAGGGATGAACGGGCTTCGCCGTGGGGCAGGATCCGGCCCATTAACCCCACGGCACTGGGCCGTGACGGCTGCTACCGGTGGGGCGAGCACGGGGGGCGAGCGGGGGGAGGCCGGTGTGTGCCAGGGGGGTGCGGTGCCTGGCGGGGGTCACCGGGTCTGTGCCGGGGGACACCCTGACCCCATCCCGCAGGAACTGGTGTGCCTACGTGGTGACGCGCAGCGTGAGCTGCGTGGTGGAGGACGGCGTCGAGAGCTTCGTCAAGCCGGATTATCAGCCCTGCGCCTGGGGGGGGCTCCAGTGCCCCCGCGTCCTGGCGTGAGTGGGGACGGGGATGGGGACCGGGGGGGCTCCGGGGGATGGGGGGCTCTGGGCAGAGCCGGGTCGGGCCGTGGCCCCATCACCCCCCTGGCCGCCGCCACCGCTGTTTATCCACCCCGGGGTCGTGTTTACTTTTTCACAAGAGCCGGGCGGCCTCGAGTGGTGCCGGGGGGGGGTGACCGTTCCCCCCCGCCCAGCTGCAGACCCCTGCGAGGCACGTGCTGGCGCCCCCCAGGACCCCCAGCCGTGGGGGGTCCAGGCCGGAGGCTCCGGGTGATGCCAGCGGGGGGGGGTGAGCGGGGGCAGCCCCCCCAGCCCCTGCGGTTGAGCAAGATGCTGGGTGCGGAGGGGGGGGCAGACCGCAGCCCGTGTGTGGTTTTTGCTCCCGGCTGCCCGACGCCGCGGCACGTGGGGGGGGGACGACAGCGTGACCCGGGAGCGGGGACGTGGCGGGGGTCCCCCCACCCTGCTGCCCCGGGACCCCCACCCAGCGTCTGTCGTCCCCCCTCCTCTGCCCAGCCGGGGCTGCCGTGTCCCCCCCTCCGCATCAGGGTCCCCTCCGCCCGCAGGTACCGCAGCTTCCTGCGGCCCCGCTACAAGGTGGCCCAGCGCACGGTGTCGGAGCTGGCCTGGCGCTGCTGCCAGGGCTACTCGGGCGAGGACTGCACCGAGGGGCCGGCGCCCGCGCCCCCCCAGCCCACCGGCCGCCCCCGGCCCCGCCCGGGCCGCCCCACGCTCTCCGGCTTCGGCAACCCCCTCAGCGGCTTGGGGGGCGAAGGTAGTGCCGGTGGGGCCGGGGGGTGGCGGCGGGGACGCGGCGCCGGGGGGGGCGGCCGCGTCCCCTGACGGTGCGGTGCGGCGGCAGGCGGCGGGGAGGCGGAGAAGGTGCGGCGGCTGGAGGAGCAGGTCCGGCGGCTGAGCGAGGAGGTGGAGGAGCTGCGGGCCGGCCGGGAGCCGCCGCGCCGGGCGGCCGAGGGCCCGCAACCGGCCGACGCCGCCGCCCCCGCCGAGGTGCGGGAGGCGCTGAGCCAGGTCCAGCGGCGGCTGGAGGAGCTGGAGAACCGCCTGCGCCGGCCCGAGGGCGCGGGGGCGGCGGGGGCGGCGGCGCTGCGGGAGCTGGAGCGGCGGCTGGAGGAGACCTGCGCCGCCTGCGCGGCCGGCACCGAGGGGCTGCGGCGGCAGGCGGCCGAGGACCGGGAGCGGATGCGGGAGCTGGAGAAGCTGGTGGGCTCTGTGGACCAGCGCAACCGGGATGCGGTGGAGACGGTGCAGCGGCACATCAGCAGCATCAGCAGCCGCCTGGCCCCCGCCGCGCCGCCCCCCGACGAGCTGCTCCGGCGCCTGGGCGAGCTGGAGCGGCGCCTGGAGGGGCTGCCCGCGGCTACGGGCCCGGCGGGGCCCGGCGGACCGGGGCTGGTGCTGGCCCGGCGGCTAACGGAGCTGGAGGGGCGGCTGAACGCCTCGCGGGCCGGGCCCTGGCCCCCCGAGCCCGAGGGGCGGCAGAGCGGGCTACCGGGACGCTTGGCCAACCTCAGCCGGGCCGTGGAGGGGCTGGCGGCCAGCGGGGCCCAGCGCGGCGCCCGACTGGCCCAACTGGAGGGGCTGCTGGCCCGCTGCGGCCAGCCCTGCCCGGCACCCCCGGAGCCGACGGCGGGCGGCCGGGACGAGGAGCTCGGTCCCCTCCTGCGGCAGCTGGAGCGGCGACTGCAGGACGCCGAGGGGCAACTGCGGGCGCTGGGGGACGGCGGCGGGGCCGGGGTGGCCGGGACCCTGCGGGGGCTGCGGGGGGAGACGACGGAGCTGCGGGAGCTGCTGGAGGAGCAGGGGGAGGCGCTGGGGCGGCTGCGGGAGGGGGGAGCGCTGGCAAAGGAGGAGCTGGGGCGGCTCCGCAACCGGACGGGGCGGCTGGAGGCTGAGCTGGGGGGTCTGAACGGCGGCCCCTGCCCCGCTCCCTGCGCCCCCCTGCCCCCCGGGGAGCTGGAGCGGCTGTGGGCCGAGGTGGAGGGCTGCACCGCTGCCTGCCGCCCCCCCCCGCCCGGCCACACCGAGACGGAGATGATGGAGACGGAGGAGCCGCCGCTGGAGGGGTTCGGCGTCTTTGGGGGCACCTCTTCCTCGGAGCTGCGGGGTCTGCGGGGCGAGCTGGCGGCGGCCCTGGTCTCTCTGGACGGGCTGAACGCCACGGTGCAGGGGCTGCAGAACGCCCTGGACGAGCAGGACGCCCGGCAGCGGGAGTTGGGCTCCATCACTGAGCGGGTGGTGGCCGAGCTGGACCAGGCGGCGGCGGCGGCAGCGGAGCGGCAAGCGGAGAGCGAGGAGCGGCTGGAAGGGCTGGCGAGGGAGCTGATGAGGGCCGGAGGTTGCCCGGCCGGGCTGGAGCCGCGGGTGGCCAAGCTGGAGGGTGTCTGCGAGCAGCTGGAGACGGTGGCCGGGGGGCTTCGCGGCCTGCGCGAGGGGCTGGGCCGGCATGTGGCCGGGCTGTGGGCCGCCGTGCGGGAGCTGAACGGCACGGCCGGCGAGCACGCCGCGCTGCTGGAGAAGGCGCTGCAGGCCCAGCTCCCGCGGCGGCTGGGGGCCCTCAACGCCAGCCTCCAGCTCCTGCGCGGGGAGATGCAGCGGCTCAGCCAGCAGAACGGTGCGCAGGGACACAGGGGGACACGCAGGGACATGGGGCGGGGGGGACAATGACGAAGACGTGGGGACACGGGGCAGAGGCTGGGGGTGCGGGGATGAGGGGACGGGGCTTGGGGACCGTGGCGGAGGCATGGGGACATGGGGGGGACGCATGGCGACATGGGGACCATGGTGGAGGCACTGGGATATGGGGACACAGGGATGGGGGCACAGGGCTGCAGGGACAGGGCTTGGGGACACACAGGGATCATGGTGGAGGCACTGGGATGTGGGGACACAGGGACATGGGGACACAGTGTAGGCACTGGGATGTGGGGACATGGGGACACAGGGGCACTGATGGGCGAGGGGGGTGTGTGAGGATGTGGGGGCATGGGTCTGAGGGTGTGGGGACACCAGGGCACAAGAGGCTGCAGGCTATGGGGCTGCCATGTGTGGGGACACAAGCCATGGGTCTGTGGGGTGTGGGGACATGGGGATGGAAGCCATGGGGTCTCACGGCATGGGGATGTGGGACTGCATGGGCACACAAGTCCTGGGGACGTGGGGCTCAAGGTGTGGGGTAAAGGGAAGGGCTGTGGGGTGGGGGCGGCTGTAACCCTGTCCTCCCTTCAGGCCCCCCTGGCCCCCCTGGACCCGCCGGTCCCATGGGTGAGATGGGCCCCCCCGGCCCCGCTGGGCCACCTGGCAAGGATGGAGAACAAGGCCCCATGGGCCCCCCAGGTAAGGAGCAGCCCTCCGTGCCCCGTCCCCCCACACTGGGGCAGCGCTGGTGTGGCCAGACCCTGTCCCCCAGGGGTCCTGCCCCACACCGGCCCTGCAGCCCCCTCCTCCCCTTCCCTCCTAGGTCTGCCAGGAGAGAGAGGTAGGGCTGGGGGGCTCGGGGGGGCTGGGAGGTTTAGGGGGGATCTAGGGGTTTGGGAGGGCTGGGGAGCTCAGGGGGTTAGAAGGGGCGGAGGGGTGGGGTTTGGGGGGGTGCTGGGGAGTGGGGGGGCTTGGGGAGGGGGAACAGGGGGACTGGAGGGATTGGGGGATGAGGGGGTTTGGGTTGGGGGGCTGGAATAGCATCTGGGGGGCATGTGGGGCTGGGGCAAGGGGAGAAAGGGATGGGGGGGAGGACACCCTGAGGTGACAGGCAGAGGGGGTGGGGGCACAGTGGGGGGACATGGTCAAGGGTGGGGGGCACGGACATAGCAAAGGGATGGGTTTGGGGGTGGTGGCTGCTGGGCTGGGGGTGCTGTGGGGGTGCAGAGGGTGCCGGGGGGGGGGGGCTGGTCCGGGGTGCCCCGTCCTGACGCGGTGCCCAGGTGAGGTGGGGGAGCCGGGGTCTGTGCCCCACGTCGCCTTCTCGGCCGCCCTGAGCACCCAGCGCACGGAGCCGGGCACCGTCCCCTTCGATCAGGTCCTGCTCAACGACGGTGGCGCCTACGACCCCGAGACGGGTGAGCGCCCGTGGGGCACGGCCGTGGGGCAGGATGTGGGGCAGGATGGGGCTGTGTGGAGGGATGTGGCTGTGGGGTGAGTGAGAGCTGCATGGTCATGGGTGAAGCATGGTTTGGTAGGGTCTGTTGTGATGGGACAAGGGGTGATGGTTTTAAACTAAAAGAAGGGAGATTTAGAGTAAATTTAAGGGAGAAATCGTTCACGCTGAGGGTGGTGAGAGCCTGGCCCAGGCTGCCCAGAGAAGCTGTGGCTGCCCCATCCCTGGAGGGGTTCAAGGCCAGGTTGGAGGGGGCTTGGAGCAACCTGCTCTGGTGGGAGGTGTCCCTGCCCAGGACAGGGGGGGAACTGGAAGGGTTTTAAGGTCCCTTCCCACCCAAACCGTCCTGTGATCCCGGGGTGCAACGAAGGCCATGGGGTGGGGGGTCCTGAGGGGGTGCGGTGATGGCTGTGGAGAGCAGTGGGGGATCCTGGGGATGCAGAGCTCATTCTGGGGGGGCATCATGGCTTGGGGGGGCTGCCAGCACTGACGCCCCCCTGCCCGCCACAGGGACCTTCACGGCGCCGGTGAGCGGGCGGTACCTGGTGAGCGCGGTGCTGACGGGGCACAGGGGGGAGAAGCTGGAGGCCGTGCTGTCCCGCTCCAACCAGGGCATCGCCCGCCTGGACTCGGGGGGCTTCCAGCCCGAGGGGCTGGAGAAGGAGCCGGTGGTGGCCCTGCAGCCCAGCCCCGGGGCCCTGGGGGTCTTCAGCCTCCTGCTGCCGCTGGCGGCCGGCGAGACCCTCTGCGTGGACCTGGTCTCAGGGCGACTGGCCCACGCGCCCGACGAGCCCCTCACCATCTTCAGCGCGGCCCTGCTCTACGACGCCGAGGAACCCTAGAGCCCCCGGACTCCCCCCCCAACGCCGGCCGGGGTCACAGACAGGCCGGGGGGTCCCCATGCCCCAGCGGGACCCCCCCCACCCACCCCGTTATTTATCAGCACCCCCCAGTCCTCACTGCCCCCTCACCACATGCCCCCCGCCCCACACAGCCCGCCCCGGCCCCCCACGCCGCCCCCAGTCCCGCACTGTCCCCCACGAAATAAAGATGCGGCACCGGGTTTTGTACCCGTGGCTCCGGCTCCTTCCTGCTCCCCCGGCTGCAGCCCCACCGTTTATTGCCCTGGGGGGGCATCGCCCCGGCCCGGGGCGGGGGGGGAGGGGGGGCAGGGCATGGCCAGGGGCGTCCCACTGCCCTCAGAAATCCTCGTCCCAGCCTGAGAACTCATCCTCTGCTGGCGTCCAGTCCACCGAGAAACGCTTGAAGTTGACGTAGGGGGGTCCCTGGGCAGGGGACATGAGATGAGAGGTGGGCCCTCCTGTCCACCCCCCAGCAGCGCCCACATGACCCCCCCAAGCCCCCCAGAACCTCACCTCCTTGATGAGGCACAGGGTGGGCGCCTCCAGCTGCCGCAGCGAGAGCTTCCTCCACTTCAGGGCCCCAAACCACCTTGTGGGGGGGTGGGAAAGGGCTGCAGGAGGGGTCGGGGGGGTGACACAGGCCTCTCCGGCAGCGCCCCCCCTGCCCCATTTACCTGTGTTTCTTGATGCCGCGGATGCCGCTGGCCGTGTTCCCCAGGCGCTGCCCTGGACGGCGCCTGCAAGGGGGGGGGTGTGGGGCAGGGGATGGGGGACACCCCCATGCACCCGGGTCACCCCCCCACATAGTGGGGTGTAGTGATTTACCTGGGGGACCCCCCCCACCCCTCCCTGTCATGCACACCAGAAAGCAGTGATGCACCAGGGGACCCCCCCACCACCACCACGAACACTGGGGTGCAGTGACGCACCCAGGGCATGCCCCCCAAACACACAAATACCCCGGGGTGCAACGGTGTACCTGGGGGAGGGGGTACCCCATCCTTCCACGCACCCCCAGGATGCAGTGATGCACCCAGGGAACCCCCCCCAGGATGCAGGGATGCACCCAGGGGACACACCCCCCCCCCCCCAGGATGCAGGGATGCACCCAGGGGACACTCCCATGCACACCGGGGTGCAGTGACACACACACCCCGGGGCACCTCACTGCGTCCAGCCCCCCCGTCCCCCACCCGCGATGGGTGCCCCCCCACCTGCAGAGCTTGCTGATGAGGGAGCAGGCGGCCTCCCCGAGGAAGGCGGGGAAGGAGAAGACGCCGTCCAGGATGCGGCTGTAGATCTGCTGGGGGTCAGCGCTGTGGAAGGGGGGCCTGCGGGGCACGGGCAGGTGGGGACTCGCCGCAGTGGGGGGGTCCCGGCCGGCCTCGGGAGTGGGGGGCATGCTCTCACCTGCCCACCAGCAGCTCGAAGGCGAGGATGCCCAGCATCCAGAAGTCGACGGCGAAGTCGTGCCCCTCCTGGCGCAGCATCTCGGGCGCCAGGTACTCGGGGGTCCCGCAGAAGGAGTAGCTCTTCTCCCCCCGCCCCAGCTCCTTGGCGAAGCCGAAGTCGACCTGGGGGCGCCGGGGCCGTCAGCCCGCCCCCCCCCACCCTATCCCCCCCACCACCGCCCGCCCGCCCCGGGGCCAGCGCCGCCGGGACGCTCGCCCCGGTACCAGCTTGACGTAGCCGCGCCGGTCCAGCATGAGGTTCTCGGGCTTCAGGTCGCGATAGACGACGCCGCGGCCGTGGAGGTACTCGAGGGCTTCCACCACGCAGGCACAGCAGAACACGGCCAGCGGCTCCTCGAAGCAGCGCCTGCACGGCAGGGACCACCGGTGGCGCGGCGCGGCGTGGCCACCAGGCCCCCCCCCGCCCCGCTCGCTCGCTCGCCCCCGGGCTCCCTACACCTCCCGCAGCTTGGTCCACAGCTCGCCGCCCTGGCAGAACTCCAGCAGCAGGTAGACGTGTTGCCCGTCCCGGAAGGTGCCGAAAAACCTGCCGGCGAGGACGGGGTGAGGAGGTGGGTGGGTGGGACCCCGGCACCGGCCCCCCCCTCCGCCCCCAGCCCCGCTCACCCCACGACGAAGGGGCTGCGGTTCCCCGCCAGCACCCGCCGCTCGGTGCGGACGTGCTCCTGCTGCCGGGTCCGCACCACCCGGTCCTTGCGGATCCGCTTCAGCGCGAAGAGACGCTCCTGGCACCGCACCTGGGCGCGGGGCGGCCGTGGGCACCGGCACCGGGACCGGCGCCGGGACGGGCGCCGCCGGCCGCGGCGGGACAAGGGTGGGTATCCGGGGGCGGGGGGTGTCTCATCTCACCAGCTCGACCCTGCCGAAGCCCCCGGTGCCCAGGACGACGCGCTGTCCCCGCCGCTGCCCCTCCTCGTACCGCACGGCCACCAGGTCCTCCAGCCTCGCCGGCCCCGGGGGGTGCCGCAGGCTCGGGGACCCCCAGCCCCTGCGGGGGCGGACCACAGCCCTGCAGCGCCCGCCCCGGCCCCCTGGGGCTGCCGACCCCCAACGCTGCCCAGGACCCCCCCGCTGCTCCCCAGGGACAGAGCTGGGTCCCACCTCGCGGACCCACCAGTACCGTGGGGTCCCTGGTGCCATCAGGGGACACTGCAGCACCCGGAGTGACACCAGGGACCCCGTGTCACCCAGCCAGAGCCTGGGGACCCCCAGAAAAGGCGGGGCCTTGCTTGACTTGGTCTGTCCCCCCCCCCCCCCCCGCTGCCCACCCATGTCCATGTCCTAAGCAGGGTGGCCTCATACCTGTCCCCGTCCCCAACCCCATCCCATCCCATCCCAATCCCTGTCACTGTCCCCATCCCATCCCATCCCACACTCACCTCCCCAGCTCCTCTGGTCCTGATCCCTCTGTCTCTGTCATGTCCCTAGGGTGTGCAGGAGCCATGGGTGTGGGGGCAGTGGGGCAGCCCCCAGGCACTCCCACAGCCCTCTCCCCATGGAACCCTCCCCATGGCCCCCCAGGGATGGGTACAGGGTCGGGGGGGGCATGAGGGACCCAGACATATGTGTGGGGTCAGGACGGAGCTGCCCTTGGCTGGGGGGGGGTGTGTGTGTGTCTGTAGGGAGGGTGGTGTTCACTTCATGTGGGGCCCTGCTGGAGTGAGCAGCACCGTGGGGCTGGGGGGGAGTGGGATGGTGCCTGGGCTGGGCCCCCCCAGCCCAGGCAGAGCCCAGCATCTCCTCAGGGCCACGGCACAGACCCCCCTACCCAGCAGAACCCCACCAGGACCATCACCCCCCACCCATCACTTTGGGTCTCCACCCCAGACACCCCCATCTCCCTGCCCCCCATGCTCCCCCCCCCCCTCCCCCAGGGGGTGCCCCTGGGGCTCCCCATGAAGCTGAGCATTGCCCTGGGGTCCCTGAGGGGCTGGGGGTCTCAGGGAGTCCCAGGGGCCGGGGACACTCACTGCTCCTGGAGCTGCTGGGGGCAGAAGGGGCTGATCTCAAGGAAGTCTCTGTGGGATAGAGGAGGGGTCAGCAGGGTGGGGGGGGTCTGGCAGGGACAGATTGGGGGGGGGGGGGGGGGGGCGGGGAGACAGGGACACCCACTCCTTGGCCATGGTGATGCAGGTGACGTGTCCCTGGGCCTGGCACGACGCCGTCCGGGGGCTGTTCCTGCGCAGAGAGGGGGGGAGTCACAGGGGGGAGACGGGCGGGGGGGGGGGGGGAGAGACAGGGGGAAGTGTGCATGGAGGGAGGGTGAATGGGGTTGTGCAAGAGGTGCTGGCGCAGGTGAGGTGGAACCAGCCCCATCATGTCACTGCGGGGGGGGGGTGTCACAGCAGGGGAAGGGTCACTGCAGTGGGGGGGGAAATCACCACCAGGGAGGAGGTCACCAGGAGGGGGAACCACTGCAGGGGGGGTCACAGCATGGTGTTGTATCACTACGTGGATGGGGGGGTCACTGCAGGAGGAGGTCACTGCAGGGGGTGTGACACGGTGACCCTGGAGCCAGGCAGCGAGGGGCGCTGCGGGGGGGGTGTGGGAGGGGGATGCAGGGGGGTGCGGGCACCTACGTCATCAGGGAGAGCTCCCCGAAGTGCTGGCCGGGGCCCAGGACGCGGATCAGCCTCTCCTGCCCCCCCGCCCGCTGGGTGACCCGCACCTGCGGGGGGGTGGGATGGGGTGAGCGGGACCGAGGGGGAGGGGCACACGTCCCTGCCCCCCCCGGGGTCCCGGTGCGGTGGGGAAGGTGCGGGGTTGGGGGGGGTGGGGGGGTGCAGACCCACCTCTCCCTTCAGGATGATGTAGAAGTTTTCACCTTCGTCCCCTTCGTGGATTATGATGTCACCGGGCGTGAAGGTGCACTGCGGAGGGGAGGGGGGGCACGGGCAGGGGGTGGGGGGCAGGTAGCCCCCCCATCCCGTCCCAGACCCCCCCATCCCGGGACATCCCAGCACCCCCAAGCCCGACATTGCACTCCCGACCCCCCACGGACTGCAGCCCCACGGGGGGGGGTGTGTGTGTGTGTCCTGGTCCCCCCAGGGCCCCACACGCGGGGGGGCCTTTCTCGGGCCCCCACTCACCTCCTCCATAGCGTCCAGCAGCTTGTGGAGGTGCTCGTCCGAGAGGTCCTGCAGCCACGGCACCCTGCGGGCCGGGGGGGGGGCTGATGGGCTGCACCCCCTGCCTACCCCCCTGCCTGCCTCCCCTGCCTGCCCCCCCTGCCCTGTCTGCACCCCCTGCCCTGCCTGCCCCCCTGCAGCCCGGAGCCGAGCACAGCCATGGGGCAGAGCTGGGGAAGGGGCTGGGGAGGGGGCAGGGATGGGGACAGGAATGGGGGCAGGATGGGGAGAGGGGCAGGGGGATCAGACAGGAACAGGGACTGGGATGAGCTGGGAACGGGGATGGGGATGCTGAGGAGGGGACTCTGCAGAGCGAAGGCTGGCAGGAGGGGCTGGAGCCCCCACCCCAGAAGGTGTCAGGGTGTGGGGCTGGGGGGCGCTGCGGGGCCGGCCCCCACTCACGTCCGCAGGGAGCCCAGGATCTCCGCTCGCCGCTGCTTGGCGTGGCTGGTGGCCATGGCTCGGTACCGCGGCCGGTCGATGGCCCAGAGCCGCACGGGGCCGAGCGCTGCAGAAAACGGGGGTGGGTCAGCCGGGGGGCTGGGGGTGGCAGGGGGTCCGGGGGGCTGGGGGGGGCTCACCCCGCACGGTGGCGGTGCGCCGGCAGTGGTAGAGGATCGCCAGCTCCCCGAAGACGTCCCCCGGCCCCAGCGTGCGGAGCTGCTGGCCCCGCTGGCTGACGCTGAGCTGGCCCTCTGCGGGGAGACACGGCCCGCACACTCACGCACACGCGTGTGTACACACACCTGCCCCGCAGCAGGCGGCCTCGTATGTGCACACACGGGCGGTGCATCCCCCGCAGTGGGGGCACATGCACACGGGTGTGCACGGGCACACGCACACATGTGTGTGCTGCCCCCCGACACGCACAGACGCACGCGTGTGCCGCAGCCTGACACACACAGGGACACGCGGCAGACGAGCTCACCCCGGTGCACACCCACACGTGTGACCCCCCCCCCCTCCCCGCGCTCTCACCCGCCACGATGTACATGGCGGTCCCTTCGTCGCCCTCGGCCAGCACCGTGTCGCCGGGGCCGTGCCGGACGGGGGCCAGGCTCTGGGCCAGCGCCTCGGGGCAGCCCTCGCCCAGGCGCCGCAGGAACTCGCTGCGTCCCACCGCCTCCGCGATCAGGTCCAGGTCCCTGGGGGCGCGGGGACACGGGCGGGGCAGCACCGGCCACCCCCCCCGCGATGTCCCCCCCCGCCCCAGCTCCCCGGCGGCTACCTGCGCGACTTGGGGCTACCGGGCACGCAGAGGGCGGCGTCGCTGGCCAAGGGCTCGGGGACGATGGCCGGGGCCCGGCTGTCCCGCCGGCCGGGGGGCTGCTCGGCGGGCCCCCCCCGCGCCACGCTCCGCAGGAAGGTCCGCTCCTCCCGCAGCCGCAGCTCCCGCAACCGCTCGTCCATCCCCGCGCCACCACGTCGCCCTGGGGTGTTTGTGTGTGTGTGACACGGGCAGGGTGGCATCACCCGCCACCGCCCCGCCCCCCCCACTGCCCCCCCTGCCCCAGAGCAGCCCCCAAGTCCCAGGGCAGAGGGGGGAGATGCTCCCCGGGGCAGGGGGCACAGCACGGGGGGGCACAGCCGGGACCGGCACGGTGCTGCCGGCCTTGGCTCTGCAGGGCGCGGGGGGGCTCAGGGACACCCAGCACCCTGCGGTACCGGGCGCCCGGCCCCCGCCCTACCTCGGCGGCGGAGGTGGGGGGGGGGGAGGAAGGGGGGTCGGTCCCGGGCGGGGGGTCCCGGCCCCACGGAGGGTGTCTCCCGCGGGCGCCGCGCCCGGGCGCTCCCCGCTCCGTGCAAAGGTTGTGCCGCCCGGTGAGCCCCGGGTGGGCCCGGGGCGAGGGGTGGGGGTGTCTCGGCGCAGCCCCCGGCCCGTAGCCGTGCGAGGAGGCGGCGACTCGTCCCGGGCACCCCGGGCCGTGGCCGGTGCCGGGGGGAGGGGGGCCTCAGCCCCGCTCCCACCCCGCACCGGCCCCTACCTGAGGCACCGCTCCCGCTCCGCCGCCTCCCGGTGACACATTAACCCGCCCCGCGGCGCGCCCAGGGGTGCCCCGGCACCCCGCCCCGCACGTGCCCACCCGCACCTCCCCCTGCGCCCGCACCCCAAACCCAGCCTCGGACATCCACCCCGGCCTGCACCCAAACGTGCACCCCGAGTGAGCGCAGCACGTACCCCCGCCTGCACCCCAAACTTAACCTTAAACCCGCACCCCCACCCGCACCCCGACCTGACTGCACACCCTCACCCCGACCCGCACCCCAAAACTCACCTTAGACATCTACCCTGACCCTACCCAGACCTGCACCCCAACCCCCAACCATCCTTAACCCTGACCTGCACCCCGAGGGAACCAGGGCACGCACCCCGACCCCCACCCCAGCACCGACCTGCACCCCGGCCTCTCCCCAGTCTGCACCCCGAGCTGCGCCCCCACCTGCACCCCCGAACTGCACCGAGACCTGCACCCCAAACTTCAACACGCACCCTGACCGATACCGAGACCTGCACCCCGACATGTATCCCGACTGCACCCCGAGTGAACCACGGCACGTACCGCATCCTGCACCCCCACCCCAACACCAGCCTTCACCCTGACCCCTTCCCCACCTGCACCCCCAGACCTGCACCCCCAGACCTGCTCCCAGACCTGCACCCCAACACGTACCCCGACCTGCACCCTAAATACGCTCCCCGTCCTGCACCCCCCCGCCCTCCCCTCTCTCGGGGTCCCCCCGGGGTGTCGAGGTCCCTCCCCGGGGGTGGGTGGGGGGGGGTGCAGGGGCAGCGCGTGCCGCCGCGCACGCCCCAGCCCCGGCCCATATTGCGCGCGCGCGCATGGGAGGGGCGTTGGGCGTGGCCCCGAGGGCGGACCAGACCCCGCCCCCTCGCCCCGCCCCTCCCGGCGGCCCGTGGGAGAGCGGCGCGGCGGCGCTCGCTGATTGGTGGCGCCCGGAGGAGGCGTGGTCGGGGGCGTGTTCCGGGGCGTGTCCAGTGCGGGGGCGTGTCCGGGGGCGTGTCCGGCGCGGCGCGGCGCGGAGCGGAGCTGCGGGATGGCAACGGGGGCGGCGCGGCGGGACCCCGCGGCGGCGGGGGAGAAGCGGATTATGTGCGTGGGGCTGGTGTGCCTGGACGTCATCAGCGTGGTGGAGGCCTTCCCCGCCGAGGACTCCGACACCAGGTACCGGGGCTGCCCCCACGGTGCTCCCGGGGCTCCCCCTGGTCGATTCCCCCAGTGCCCCTCGGTGCCTCCCCCGGAGACCCCCCCCCGCGAGCGCTCTCCCTCCGGTGCCTCCCCCGTTCCCTCCTCCCGGGGCTCCACCGGTGCCCCCTCGGTGACTCCCTCAGGGCCCCCCCCAGTCCACTTCCCCCCCGGTCCCTCCCTGCACCCCCCCGGGGCTGGCCCGGTGCCCACGTCCCACTGTGTTGCAGGTGCGTGTCGCAGCGATGGCAGCGGGGGGGGAACGCCTCCAATTCCTGCACGGTGCTGGCGCTGCTGGGAGCCCCCTGCTCCTTCATGGGCTCGCTGGCCCCCGGGCACGCCGCCGAGTAAGTGGGGTGCAGAGAGGGGGGGGTCTGGGCTGCTGGTGGGGTCCCCACCCTGACGCTGCCGCCGGCCCCTCCGTGTTTCTCCCGCCGGCAGCTTCGTCCTGGCCGACCTACAGCGCTACGGGGTGGACGTGTGCCACGCGGTGCGGCAGCCCGCCGGCCACCTGCCCGTCTCCATCGTCATCGCCAGCGCCAGCCGGGGCACCCGCACCATCCTGCACGCCGGTGGGTGCGTGCGCCCCTCACCCCGCTCTCTGTCCCCCAAGTTTCATTGTGGCGGATTTCCGGCGCCGGGGGGTGGACGTGTCGCATGTGGCCTGGCAGCCCCGTGGGGATGTGCCCTGCGCCTGCTGCATCGTCAGTGCCGCCAGCGGCTCCCGGACCATCGTGCTCTATGACACGTAAGGGCGCCAGCCCCGGCCCCAATTGCCGGTGGGCAGCGCTCAGCTGGGCCGGCTCGGAGCTGTGGCATCATCCCTGCCCCGGCCACCCGGGGCTGCTCCCTGCACCCTGGGGGTCTGGCAGAGGCTCCGCCGGTGCCAGCCCCACGCTGCCTGCTGGGGGGCCCCACGTGCCAGATTGAGTGATTCCCTTAATTCTGCACACACAATCGCTGACAATCGTTCCCGCAGCCCAAATCACCCCCATGCCACGGCCGCGATTGGCGGTGGCATCCCTGCGCGGCTGCGGGCTCTGGTGCCAGTGGGCAGCCGCAGTCCTCGCCCTGGCAAAGGGCCGGCCGCGGTCACATGGGGCGGTGGTGGCAGGAGCCATTGGGCATTGCTGGCCATGGAAGCTCTGGCCTGGCCACTGCCGCGTTGCCCTTTGAGTCCATCTCAGGGTCCTGCTGCGCCATTATTAATAATTCACCCGGGCGGTGCCCCCCCGCTGTGGGAACCTCTGCCCCGGGCGGCGCCGAGCCCTGTGCAGCCCCCGGGCTGCCCTTCGCCCCCGCGCACCAGGCTCACGCGGGGCACTCATGATGCTGGGGGGGGGGGGGTCCCCCTGCCCCTGGGCACTAGGCTCACCCGGGGAACTCCACGCTGCGGGGGGGGGGGGGGGGGGATGGTGTCCCCCTGCCCTGCCTGACCCCCACCCCGCAGGAACCTGCCCGACGTGACGGCCCGCGACTTCGAGCGGGTCGACCTCTCCCAGTACAAGTGGATCCACTGCGAGGTGAGGCTGGCACCGGGGCGGGGACCCTGGGGCAGGGAGTGTGGGGTGCAGGGGACCCCCGGCGCCGGGCGCGGGCGGTCCCGGTGCCGGTGCCAGGCGGTGCGCCCGCAGGCCCGTAACGCGGGGGAGCAGGCGGCCATGCTACGGCGGGTGGAGCAGCACAACCGGAGCCGCCCGGCCGCGGAGCGGGTCCGCGTCTCGGTGGAGGTGGAGAAGCCGCGGGAGGAGCTGCTGCCGCTGATGGCCATGGGTCACGTGGTGCGGGGGCGGGGCCAGGGCGGGGGGCGGGGCCAAGGGCGGGCCACTGGGGCCCGTGAACGGCGGAGGGGGCGGGGATTGGCGATAGGGGCGGGGCCAACAGTAACGGGCGAGCGCCACAGAGGGGGCGGGGATTGGGGGCTGAGGGTGGGGCTAACGCCCATGGGCGGGGCCATCGGTCCGTGAATTATGAGGAGGCGTGGTTTGGAGCTGGGGGCGGAGCTAACAGCCAGGGAGGGGCGGGGTTTGTTCTGGGGGCGGGGCCAGAGGCCGGGCCGTTCCGGGGGAGCAGAGCTGGGAGTTGGGGAGGGGTCCCGGTACGGGGCAGGCGGGGGGGTGCAGGGTTGGGAGGGGGGCAGTCGGGGTACGGGGGGGGTGCAGGGTCGGGGGGGGCAGTCGGGGTACAGGGGGAGGGCAGAGGGGGTGCCCACAGCAGGGGCAGCACGGGGTATGGCGGGGGCCTGGGGAGCACAGTCAGGGTGGGGGTGCAGGAGTGCCACAGCGTGTGGAGGAGGTCTGGGGGTGCTGTCGGGGTCTGGGGGTGTCACACACACCCCCTTCCCCTCATCCTAACACACACACCCCCCCCGCAGGTGTTCATCAGCAAGGACCTGGCCCAGCACTTTGGGTACCACTCGGCCCCCGAGGCGCTGCAGGGGCTGCGCCACCGCGTGCAGCCGGGGTAGGAGGGGGTGCGGGATGGATGTGGGTCTGGGAAAGGGGGGGGACACGCAGCCATACCCCCTACCCCCACTTTTCTCTCCCACCCAGGGCCACGCTGATCTGTGCCTGGGCTGAGGCAGGGGCTGACGCCATGGGTCCCGACGGGGAGCTGGTGCACTCGGACGCCTTCCCACCAGAGACCCTCGTGGACACGCTGGGGGCCGGGGACACCTTCAACGCTGCCGTCATCTTCGCGCTCTCAGAAGGTGGGCATGGCCATGGCATGGTTCGGCGTGGCCCGGCACAGCCTCTTCCGGGCTGTGCCGGGCCACGCCGAGCCATGCCGTGGCCCGGTATGGCCGACCCTGGCTTGTCCTGACCCCCCCAATCCCCAGGGAAGAGCCTTCAGGACGCCCTCACCTTCGGCTGCCGCATCGCCGGCAAGAAATGTGGGATCCAGGGCTTCGACGGCATCGTCTGAGCCGGATGCCCCCCCTGCCAGGACACACACCCCCCTCTCCCCCCCCATGCACATTGTACCCACCCTACACACCCCCCCCGAACTCTGCTGATAATAAAGCCCCACTACCTCCTGAGCCACCCCCCGCCCCCCACCCCCCCAAGCTGTGCCCGGCCCCTCTCCCCCACGGGGGTGGCACTGACCAGGGCCCAGGCGAGCACCAGCACCTGTATTTCTGGGGTGACATTACAGGGGTGACAGCACAATCCCAGCCCCCTGCCCCCCCGTTCTCCCCAGTCCCAACACAGGATTGGGGGGGCGCATGGATGAGTGGGGCAGGGAGCAGCCGGGGTACCACACCCCCAGAGCCGCCGTGGGGCTGGCACAGCCCTGCCCACAGTGCCCCATCGCCTATTCCTCCCCGGGTTCCCCCTGAACTGTGGCTGCCTCTCCCTCGGGGGCTTCAGCCTCGGGGGTTTCAGTCATGGGAGCTTCCTCTGCCTCGATGGCTTCACCATCGGGGCCTTCAGCCTCAGGGGCTTCAGCTTCGGGGGCTTCCTCCACCTCCATGTCTTCAGCCTGGGGGGCTGCCTCCCCCTCTGGAAGGGCACCGCCGCCAGGCAGCCCCTGCCCCTCTGCCAGGCTGCTGCCCCCCGTGTGTCCCCCCGCCGCCTCCGTGTCCCCCCCGGGCGCAGCTCCAACTCCGGGCTTCCCGGGCTGCTGCAGGAGGGGCTGTCCCGGGGGTCCCCGGCCGGGTGACAGCAGCAGCTCGGGGGGGTCGAGCAGCCCATCCCCGCTCAGGTCCTGCCGCTCCAGGGTTCGGTCCACCAGCGCGGCCACCTGCGGGGACGGAGAGGGGGGACACGGGGTGAGGGCCCGGCCCGGGGGGCTCCGTGGGGTGCGGGGGCCCGTCCCCGCGGGACCTACCGCCTGGGGGTCCGGCCGCCCCCCGTCCCGCCGCTCCAGCACCGCGCCCAGCAGCTCCAGCAGCTCCAGCCCGTCCAGCCGCCCGCTCCGGTCGTAGTCGTGCAGCGCGAAGAGGTAGAGCAGGGCTGTGGGGCACGGCCGCCGTGGGGCTGGGGTCGCGTCCCTGCCCCCGCGGGACCCCCGGTGCACGCCCCACCACCCCCCCCGCTCCCCGCGGCGGCGGGTCCTTACCCTGCTCCCGCGACAGGGACTCCGCGTCCCGCGACGGCGGCCCCAGGCTCCGCACCGCGCTCCGCAGCAGCCTGGGGGCGGTGGGCTCGGGTGGGCACGCACCACCCTGCCCCACAGCCTGCCCCACGGCCCCACAGCCCGCCCCGGGGCTGCTCTGCCCCATAGCCCCACAGCCTGCCCCACGGCCAGCCCCGGGGCTGCTCCACCCTATAGCTGTCCCCAGGACCACCCTGCCCCACAGCCAGCTGAGCCCTGCCCGTGCACCCCGCATCCCCATCTGCCCCCCACCCCTCACCGGGTCACTCCCCGATGCGCAGCCCCCCGTGCCATGGGGTTCCCGAGGGACAGGGACTCACGGCAGCGGGGGCAGCTCCGGGCTCAGTGAGTCGGGATCGGGCCCCGGGGCCGCGGGGGGCTCAGACCTGGGCAGAAAGAGGGGGGGTTACCCGTGCCCCTGGGGGGAGCTGCCTGCCCCAGCCTTGCCTGGTGCCCCCGCAGTGCCCCGCACACCGTCCCCTCCGCCCACGGCCCCCACAGCCCCATGTGCACCCTTCTGTGCCCTGCCCGTGCCCTGCACCCCCCGGACCCCTGTGCCCACCCGCGGCCACGTGCCCCAGAGACCCCCGTGTCCCCACCTGCAACCCCCAGTGCCCAGGCACCCAAACCACATCTGCACCCCCCGTAACCGTGCACCCCCCATACCTGTACAACCACATACCCGTGCCCCCCGATGGCCACGCCCCCCCGTACCCGTGCCCCCCGTACCTGTGCCCTCCCGCCTGGGGGGCAGCCCGCGCCCCCGGGGCCAGCAGCAGCATCAGCATCGGGACCAGCGGGTTCCTCATCCCAGCACCTCGGGCTGCAGCCGGGCGAGAGCGGCCGGGGGGTGCCCCTGGCTGGGGGGTGGTCGTGTCCGGTCACGGGGGGAGGCGTGGGAATCCGCTTGCACCCCACGCACCCTGCTCACGGCGCGCACACACACACACACACACACACACTGTCACCCCCCCCCCAAGTCCCCGTTCCCCCTCTCCCCGGTCCCGGTCTCTCCCGGTGCCGCCCGCCCCGCCCCGGGCCACGTCGCTGACACGTCCCCGTCGCCGCCACCGGCCGCTCCCGCCCCGTCCTGGTGCGGCCCCGCCCGCGGCCCCGGCAGCGCAGGGGTTAACCGGCACCCCCAACCCCGGGACAGCCCAGTACGGCGGGGGCACCCCCATCCCCGCTGAGACCCCCCCCGCGACCTTCCACACCAGCAACACGGGGGTCCTGACACCGGGTGGGGGCAGCCCCCGGTCCCCACCCAGGATGGGGATGGAGGGATGGGGAGCAGCCCTGCCCAGAACGGTTTGGGGGGGCTGGGGGGGCACAGAAAGCTGGCCATGGGCCGGCAACGCGCGCTGGCAGCCCAGAAAGCCCCCCGCCCCCTGGGCTGCATCCCCAGCAGGGCAATGGGGGGGGGGGGATTCCGCCCCTCTGCTCTGCTCCGGGGAGACCCCCCCCAGTGCTGCCTCCAGCTCTGGGGCCTCAGCACAGGAGAGACATGGAGCTGTTGGAGCGGGGCCAGAGGAGGCCACGGAGATGCTGGGGGGGCTGGAGCCCCTCTGCTGGGAGGACAGGCTGAGAGAGTTGGGGGGGTTCAGCCTGGAGAAGAGAAGGCTGCGGGGAGACCTCGGAGCCCCTTCCAGTCCCTAAAGGGGGGGGCTCCAGGAAAGCTGGGGAGGGACTCTGGATGAGGGAGGGCAGCCCTAGGAGGAGGGGGAAGGGTTTGACACTGAAAGAGGGCAGATGGAGATGAGATGTGGGGAAGAAGTTCTTTGCTGTGAGGGTGGTGAGAGCCTGGCCCAGGTTGCCCAGAGAAGCTGTGGCTGCCCCATCCCTGGAGGGGTTCAAGGCCAGGTTGGAGGGGGCTTGGAGCACCCTGCTCTGGTGGGAGGTGTCCCTGCCCAGGGCAGGGGGTGGCACTGGGGGGGCTTTGAGGTCCCTTCCCACCCAAGCCCTTCTGTGATTCCATGACAGCCCCTCCACAGCGGAGACACCAGCCACAGGGAGCAGCTCTCGCCTGGGTCATTGTCGCCATCTTTGAGCAGGGGGAGGGCAGTGGGGAAGGGGCTGCAGGGAGGGGGCTGTGGGGCAGGACACTGCCTGCCCCCCCAGTAAGCCCCCATGGCTGCCGGTGTCCATGGGTCGGGCAGGAAGGGCACAGTGGGGGCCCAGAGCAGCACCCCTCCCCCAGCACAGACGTTACAGCGCTGCCTTCACCCTCCGGTTTTAATGGTCACTGTGGGGCAGGGGGGCTGGTGAGACCCCCCCCCCACCCCGGGGCCAGCCCCACACTGCAGCCAGCACAGTCCCACCAGGCTGGGCCCCCCCCCCAGCTCCCGTGTCCCCCATCTGCTCCTCGAGCCCGGTCGAGGCTGGTCCCTCATCTGCTTCACAGTCTGCCTGGGGGGGTAACCGAGACCAGCCTGGGGGGGGTCCATCCTGGGGTGGGGGGGCTACAGGAAGCCTGGGAAGGCAAGCTGCAGCAGCAGGATGGTGGCCACGATGAGCCCGGCGCAGAGGAGCAGCAGCAGCCAGACAGGGAGGGAGCCTGCGGAGGAGAGAGGGGTGAGGAGTGGGGGGCTGTGGGGCCCCCTGACGTGCACAGAGAGCGCCCCCCCGGGTACCCACGTCGGCTGGGCAGCAGATGCAGCTTGCAGCGGCTGTCGACGGCCACGCTGAGCAAGGCGGCCTCGTTCCCTGCCAGCAGCTCCCGCCCGCCCCGGCTCTCGGGGACGAAGGCCACGTCCGTCACCACGATGCCGTGCGCCTCCTTCACGTAGTACAGCCTCTGCGGGACAGCAGCGGGGGGGTGGCCGAGGCAGCCCGGCCCCGGGGGGGGTCACTGGGGCTGCCCCCCAACCCCCAAGAAGCCCCGCCGCCCCCCAGCTCACCTGCAGCGAGAAGGCGATGTGGATGGCGACGGAGCCCGTTACCGTGCCCAGCCCCAGGAAGGTGCCTGAGTCGCTGCGGCGGGGGGGGGGAAGGACAGTGAGTGGGGGGTGACACGACCCCCGTCCCCTCCCCTGGCCCCCCCGGGGTACCTGATGGAGAGGCAGGAGATGACCTCGCTGCCGCAGGGCCGGGTCAGCAGCGGCAGGAAGTTCTTCCCGTCCCACTTGGTGAGGTAACAGGGTGGGGGGCGGCGCTCCCGCTTGTGGGGCACCTGCACCGTGTAGAGCCGCAGGGCCCCGGCGTCGTCCTCCACCGCCCCGAACCTGCCCCAGGACAGCACGGGCTGCGTCGGTCCCTCCCGCCAGCACCCCCCCTGGCAATGGGGGCCCGGTGCCCGGCGCCCCCCGGCCTCACCGGCAGGCCTGGTAGCGGTACGCCTTGTCAGGGATGCCGGGCAGGTTCTCGTTCCAGCGCAGCCCCGTCACCAGCTGGTCCTGCTGCCACACGCAGCACTGGAAGTCCCGTCCCGCCGTCACCACCTGGGCAGAAAACGCGGGTGTCCGAGGTGGGGGCTCTCCCCATCCGGCTGCGGGGGGGAGCCGCCCGCCCGCCCGCCCCTCACCTTGTTGTCGGGGCCCAGCGCGATGTCTTCGATCTCCCCGTCGTGGGCTTTGAACTCCAGTGTCTTCTTCATGCTGGGGAACTGCGGGGACAGAGCGCGCATCAGGGCTGCCCCCCCCGGGGCCAGGGCTCCCCCCCCAGCACCCGGGAAAGGGCTCAGGACGACGCGGCGTTACAGAACGGCAGGCGTCGATGCGGGCCTGGCCTTCCCCGCCGGCCTCGGCTGCCCCCGTCCCTACCTCCCAGAGGCGGAGGAAGCCGTCGGCGCCGCCAGTGACGAGCAGGGAGCCGTCGGCGTTGAAGCGGACGGCCTTCTGCAGGGCGTCGGGGCTGAAGTCGGTGCGGACGCTGTGCAGGCTCTCCACCGTCACCTCGCTGCTCTGGCTCTGCGTGTCCCCCTGCCCCGCTGGGCTGGGGCCCTTCCGCCGCCGCGGCCCCTTCTCCCCACTGCCTGCGGTGGGGCAGATGGAGCCATGACACAGCGCCCCACTGCCGAGGGGGACGGGGTGTGGGACAGGCAGGAGACCCCCAGAGCACCCCACAGAGCATCCACCCTGCACACCCTGCCCCACGGCACCGGGGCCGTCCCAGCAGGGCTCTCACCGTTTCGGCCATCGGAGCCGCCGCCGCCGCGGGCCTCAGGTGGCTGCAGGCGGAAGCGCAGGATGTGGCAGGAGGCGTCCTGCCCTGCCGCGATGATGTCGTCGGCCAGCGCCATGGTCATGGTGGCACGGGTCTCGGTGTCGTGGGAGTGCAGCAGCGAGGCGCTGAGCTGCCCCCCGATCTGCTCCAGCTGCAGGAAGTGCTGCGGGAGGGGGTGGCCCGGCCTCAGACCCTGCACCTGCCACCCCCCCAGGGCTCTCCACCACCCCACAGCCCCCCCGGCTGCTGCCACCACCCTGACCTCACACCCAGCCAGACCCCCATCTTGCCCCACACCCACAGCCTGGGGCTCCTCTCCCCTCTGAGGGCCCCCAACCTGCCCCACAGCTCACCCCCACCTGTGGTCCCATCCAAGCCCCACAGCTTCCCGCCACCCACACCCAGCTTCCTCTCTCCCTGACCCTCATGGCTCCCTCCCCCCGACTCCAGCCCCATGGTACCTCCCCCCAGACCCACAGCTGCCCCCCAACCCAGCCTGACACTCATCTCCCCCTAGCCAGACAGCTCCCCCCCACCTGCACCCACGGTTTCCCCCCTCCCCAGTCCCACAATCCCCCTCACCTGAACCCACAGTCTCCTTCCCTGGCCCCACAGCTCCCCCCAAACCCGACCCCCCCCACCCACACCCACAGTGTCGTCCCCCCCAGCCCCCCCGGCCCCCTGAAACCCGACCCCTCGCCCCACAGCTGTCCCCCAACCCGGCCTGACACTCGTCTCCCCCTGGCCAGACAGGTCCCCCCCCTCTGAACCCCCCAATCTCCCTCCCTGGCCCCACAGCTGCCCCCCAACCCGGCCTAACAATTGCCGCTCCCCACCCAGCCCCACAGCTCCCCGCTTCCCCCCCCCACCCCCGCGGCCTACACCCCCCCGAGGCCTCCTCACCCCCCTCCACCGCCGCGCCCACCCACAGGCCTCCCGCCCCTCCCCGAGCCGAGCCGCACCACGCCATTGCGGATGCCGGTCTTGGCGGCGCCGCCGCCGCCGGCGGTGATGGCGAGGGGCCGCTGCGGGTGGAGGCGGACGGTGTAGAGCGGGAAAGGCGCCCGGTAAAGCTCGGCCGGCCGCCGGGGCGCCATGGCTGCGGCGCACACGTCAGCGCGACGCTGCCGTCACCACGTCGCCACGCCCCTACCCGCCATAGCCACTCCCCTATCCGCAATAGCCACGCCTCCATCTACAATAGCCACGCCTCCATCGGCTTTAACCACGCCCCGCTCGGGTATGACCACGCCCACAAGACACAACCACGCCCCCCACCGCCCCCGAGGCCACGCCCCCGCGCGGCGCATGCGCCGGGCGGGGGCTGGCCTCGGGGGCGGTGGGGGGCGTGCGTGTCCCCCCTATCCCGGGCTACCGGTAGCCCCCCGTTCAGCCCCGTTGTGTTGTCCCCCCCTCCGGGGATGTCCGGGTCCCCATGGGTCCCCTCAGCCCTGCGGGGTCCCCATCTGCCTCCCCCATCTCACTCCTGGCCCACCCCACCGGCCACCCTGGGGGTCCTCACCCCACTGTCCGGCAGGCGATGGGGGCGCCGGGGGGTTCCCCGGTCCCAGGGTGCCGGGGATGGTGTCAGGGGGTGGTGCAGCACCCAGGGGACACCCTCCCCCCTCCTCAATCTGTACCAGGTGTGGAGCCCCTCACGCCCATCGCTGTGGGCACCCGCCGGCATCCCCCCTGCACCGGTTCCCGTCCCACCGGCGGGGTCCCGGGCGGCACGTGGGGTGGGGGGCACGGTGTGACCCCGTGTGGGTGCCCAGCCCAGAGCACGGCTGGTCCCTGCGGGGACTCGGTGGCTCCCGCCATGCTGGGCCTGGGGGTCCTCAGGGGGCTCCCGTGGGCGGCCGGGGGAGGCTGTGGCTGGGACGGCCCGTATCCTCCCGCGCGTCCCCCCGTGCCAAGCGGGGGAGGCGGCGGGATGGGCCGTGCTGGGAGGCGGCGAGGGGGGGACACGTAGCCGCGCTCCCCAGGGCGCCCCGACCCACCGGCGCTTCGCGGGGCCGAGGCGCGGGCAGGGGCTGCCATCATGGCTGAGAGCGCCGGCGGGGACTGCCGAGCGGGGCCGGCCGCCGTGCACGGCCACCCCCCGGCCACCACAGCCCCCGGCTCCCGGGGGAGGAGAGGGGCCTGCAGCCCCCCACGGGCCGCCCGGCGCTGCCGGGGAGGGGGTGCAGGCAGGACCCCGGGGCTCTCGTCTGCCCACCCTGGTGACTCGGGGAGCCCCCCGCCAGCAGGGCAGGTAAGAGCCAGCCGAGCATGGGAGCAGGACCCCACATGCGGTGGGAGTGGGGACCCCAGGGATGTGCCTGCCACCCCTTGCCCCGCTGCACCCGAGTCCCGGGGGGCTGTGGGGGGGTGCACGCCAGCAGCGCCAGCCCACCCCACCGGGGTGCAGGGCAGAGCCTGGGGGGGTGCGGGTGGGGGGGGGGCCATGGGCTGCCCCACAGAATGTGGGTGGGTGGGAGGCAGCCTGGGGGGCACAGACACCCCGTGGGTCTGTGTCCTGGGGCCACCCGGCTCCCCGGGGATGGGGCATGGTGGCGGAGGGGTGCTGTCCCCATCCCCGTCCCCATCGGGGTGGCCCCGGGCCAGCTCACCCTCCTCTCTCCGCAGGGCCCCCCGGTGCCACCGTGCCCCCCGAGCGCGGTGCGGGAGCGGGGCCGGGTGCGGGCGCTGCGCCGGGCCTTCCAGTCCCTGCAGGGGGCTCTGCCCGCCGTGCCCCCCGGCACCAAGCTCTCCAGGCTGGACGTCCTCCTCCTGGCCACCCGCCACATCGCCCACCTCCGCCACGCGCTGGGCCGCGGGCCCCCCCCGCCCGCCCCCTCCCGCCCGCTCCCCGCACACCCGCTCCTGCACCCCATGAAGGTGAGACCTGGCGCACCCCTCCCTTGGCGTCCGGACCCCCCCCCCCCCCCGGCACCCACCTCTGGGGTCCCCCTTGCATGATGGCACCCTGCGGTCCCCTATAATTCCCCGTGCACCCCAGCACCGGGTCCCCAGTATCCCCAGTGTCCCCAGTGCCCCCCAGCCAGCACCTTGGGGTCCCCCATAATTCCTTGTGCACCCCAGCACCCAGTCCCCAGTGTCCCCCAGCACCTTGGGGTCCTCCATAATCCCCCGTGCAGCCCAGCACCCGGTCCCCAGTGTCCCCAGTGCAAACCAGCACCCAGTCCCCAGGGCCCCCCTGTCCCCAGGTGTGGGGCAGTGGGAGCAGCAGGACAAAGCACACCCCCCCCCGGTTTTCCCCCCTCCCTCTCTCTTGCAGAAGTGGCCGATGCGCTCCCGCCTCTACGCTGGCCCTTGGGGGGACCCCGCTCCTGACCCCCCCGGGGCAGCTGCAGGCACCAGCAGCCAGGAGCACACGGGGCTGGGGGACAGCGGGCTGGCAGCAGGGGAGCCCCCCGGGGTGCCCACAGCCACGAGAGCCTCCACACCTGCTCCCCCCCCGGACGGGGACCCCGTTCCCTTGCAGCAGCCAGGACAGGGGGGCCAGTGCCGACAGGATCCGCACCCCCATCCTGCCCGGGGGGGTCCACCAGCTCCGTGGGCACAGGGCGGGCAGGGGGATGCCCCGCAGGGCACGGGCCAGAGCCCTGGGGACATTCGGGGGGGCAGGGATGGGGTGGGGGGGCCATGCCCGTGGGGGCTGGGGGGCACCTGGCCCCACCCGCAGCAATAAACCCCTGAAACAACCCCCCCAGCGAGCACCCATCGCCTGCTGGGGCTGTGGGACAGCCCCCCCACGGGTGGGGGCACAGGGCAATGGGGGCCCCCCGAGCCTCCCAGACATGGAGCAGCCACCCCCCCGGCTGCGCTCACCTGGGTCCCCTGGCTGGGCCCCCCCCCGCCCCGGCCTCGCGCCATGGGAAAGGGGCCAGGGCCAAGGCTGCCACCATAAATCTGCCGGGCTGGCCAGGAGCCTGCTCCCGGGGGACAGCGGGGCCCCCCCGCGGCTTAGAGGGACGGGGGGAGCGGTCCCATGTCCCCACAGGCTCCGGGGGGGGGGCTGGCTGTGGGGGTGGTCCCGGGGCTCCTCTGACACCTGCACTCCAGAACCGTTTATTGGGAGGGGAACAAAGACAGAAACGGGGGGCAGGGGGGGTAGGGGGGGAAGGTGGGCGCTCGGCGCCCTGGGGGTTCCGGGGCCCCCCGGCCCAGAGCGGTGCGGTAAGGCACGTGGCCAGGCCGGGGGCACCGGGCAGAGTCCCAGCCTGGGGGGGGTAGGGGCACCGCTCCCACTTGCCCCCACACCCGTGGTCCCAGAGCCCCCCCGGGGCCGGGGCAGGGGGACCGGCAGCATCCCCGGTGCAGGCAGCCGGGGGTCTCGGGACCAGCCCGGTGCGGGGGGGGTGCAGCCCACCCAGCCCCTCCCGGTTATTTGGTGCTCCCCAGCCATGTCCAGGCACCCCATGGGGGAGTCCGTTTGGGGGGGCGGGGGGGGCTCAGAAGGAGGTCTCCTGCAGGGCGTAGGCGGGGGCCCCCTCTGCACGGATGTAGCCCTGTCCCTCCTCTTCCTCCCGCCGCCCGGGGGGGGGGCAGGCCGTTGGGCACCCCATTGCTCTTCACCACGGTGTCCGCACGGTCAGCGTCCTGCGGGGACAGAGTGGGGGGGGGGGCAGCAGGGGCACGGGACGGGGGCACTAACCCGCCACTGTGTGCATGTGTGTGTCCCCCCCCGAAAGGTGTGGGTCCCCTCACCTGGTCAGGGAAGGCCACCCCACAGCAGAGCCTCCGCCGGTACTTGTGGGGCAGGCAGCAGAGCAGGCGCGGCAGCACCGGGGAGATGGTGCGGGGGTCCACGGCTGCCGCCGGTGTGGGGCCTGGGGGGCAGAGCGGAGGGTGAGGGGGGGGGGGGAGGGCACTGCCAGCCCCCCCTGCCCGCCCCCCGGCACTCACCAGTGATGAGGCTGACCAGGAGCCCCACCAGGATGACGGTGGTGGAGTTGTGGGCGCTGTACCACATGTAGGACAGGCTGTAAAACTTCTCCAGCCCCGTGGGGCTGGGGGAGACAGGGGTCAGGATGGGGAGGGTGGGGGGGCACGGAGCAGCACCCCCCCACACCCCGCCTCTCGCAGCTGCAGCCCCCCCATCCCGCTCACCTGTGGGGGGCTGTGGTGGGGGCCAGCGTGGTGGTAGCCAGGATGGTGGTGAGGTTGCCCATGGGGGGGATCGTGGTGCTGTTGGATGGGGGGACCCCCCCGGCCCCCCCCCATGCTGTGCAGCAGGCTGCCGATGCCCACCCAGAAAGCCATGGCCAGGCCCGCCAGTAGCCCCACGACAGCACCCTGCATTGGGGGAGAGGGAGGGTGCTGACCCCCAGCCGGGCTCAGGGCACCCCGGTCTCCCCCCATCACTGCCCCCCTCCTCCATGGGGTCCAAGCCCCCCCTGGGTGGGTGGGGGGGGGACACTCACCGTGGGGTTGGCGCAGGGGAAGAACATGCCCAGGCAGAAGAGCCCCAGGAGTGGGCCCCCCACCATGCCGAAGATGCTGATGGCCGCCTGCGGAGACACGGTCCTCAGCACCTGCCACCCCCCCGGCCGGGTGCCGGAGCTGGGGGGGCCCTGCCCCCCCCACTTACCTGCAGCACGGGACCCAGCATGGAGGAGACATAGGCCATCCCCAGGCACAGCAATCCGTACCCGAGAGCTGGGGAGGGGAGTGGGGGGTCACGGCGCTGCTGGGGACCCCCCGGCCGCCAGCATAGCCCCCCCCCGCCGTGTCCCCCCCCAGCTCACCCAGCAGCTTGGAGAGCAGGGTGGCCTGTGACTCCGACAGCCCAGGGCAGTGGGGCCGCACCAGGTCCGCCATGGTGACGGTGGCCAGGGAGTTGAAGGCGGAGGAGATGGTGCTGGGGAGGAAGGAGAGGGAGCGGGAGGTGTGGGGGGGTCGCTTGGACCCCCCCAGGGACCCCCCCTGTCCCCGGGGTCCACCCCGCTCACCTGAGGGACCCGCTGAAAAGGCAGGCGACGAAGAGCCCGGGCAGCCCCGGCAGGTCCCGCAGCACGTCCATCACGAAGTACAGCACCAGCTGGGGCAGGGAGGGGAGGGGGGTCAGCAGGGGGGGGTCCTGCCCCACCGGCCACGGGAGGGGGGTGGTCCCCGGTCACCCACCTGGTCGGAAGAGCTGGGGCGCTGGCCGGGGGCCAGCGGGTGCTCCCGGTCGTAGACGAACATGACGAGTCCGGTGAGGCAGCTGAGGCAGAGGACGATCTGCTGGCAGGGGAAGACGGCGTAGCAGGAGCTGCGGGGGCCAGGGGGGAGGGGGGCGGAAATCAGAGGCTGGGGAAGGGGGTGGTGACACGAGGAGGTAGGGGGGGTCACCCCCAGCCCCCCGTCCCCGACTCACAGCTTGGCCTCCCGCTCGCTGCGGGCGCTGAGGTAGCGCTGCACCTGCGCCTGGTTCACCCCGTAGAGCGACAGCATCATGAAGACCCCCCCCAGCGCCAGCGTCCAGAAGGTGTGGCGCTGGAAGGGGTCAGGGTCCAGGCTGCGGGGGGGGGGGGGACACACAACAGGGGGGGGTCACAGTGCCATCCCCACGCCACAGGAAAGGGGGTGGCAGGAGTAGATAACCCACCCCCTCCGCTGTGCCAGGGTCCCTCTCCCCATGGCATGGTGTGGGGTGTCCATCCCCGGGGGGGTGCCGGGACACGGACACACACACACACACACACACACACACACACACACACACACACAGACTCACTCGATGCCCGAGATCTTGCCCTGCTGCTGTGCCAGGTGCCAGACGCGGGCCATGCCCCCCACCCGCCGGGCCCCCACCACGATGACGGCCAGCTGCCCCGCCAGCATCACCAGCGTCTGGAAGACGTCGGTCCAGATGACGGCCTTCAGCCCGCCCTGCGGAGGCACCGGGAGGACCGTCACCCCCACCCCGGGGGCTGGAGGGGGTGGTGGGGACACGACACACGGCTGGGGGGGGGGGGGGCACCCCGCAGCCAGGCAGCCCCCAGACTCACCAGCGTGGTGTAGAGGGTGCAGACCAGCCCGATGGTGAGCACCGCGCTCCAGAGGTCAAAGCCCGTCACTGGAAGTGGTAGAGGCTGTTAACGAGCTGGGGGGGAGGCAGCCCCCCCCCCCAGTGCAGGATGGGGTTTCCAGCAGGGCCCCCCCCCCCAACTCCCATCCCCCCCTCACCTGCGTTGAGGGCCAGCGCGGGCGCGTAGAGCACCACCCCCATGTAGATGACCTGTGGGGAGAGCAGCGCTGCAGCCGTGCCTGATCTGCCCCCCCCCGGGTCCCCCCCCAAACGGCCCCCTCCCCCAGCCCCACTCACCATCTGGAAGATGAAGGTGATGGTGCCAAAGACCCGCACCGTCTTGTTGAAGCGCAGCTCCAGGTACTGCGGGGGAGGTGACAGGTCAGGGCACCGCTGTGCAAGCTGGGGGGGACATCCCCAGTGTCCCCCCTAGGCAGCAAGGAGGCAGGGGGGGGGACAGGGAGCCCTCCCCCAGCACCTCGGCCCCTGGTGCCCCCCAGCACTGCCCAGGGACGGGACAAGCTGGGGGGGAGCACGGGGTGACGAGGGACCACCAGGCACCCTCAGCTCATCCCCCTGAGGCCACGTGTCCCCCTGTGTCCCCCCCATGCCCCCCCCCCCCCTCACCTCGTAGGTGCTGGTGATGCGCAGGCGGTAGAAGACGGGGACGAAGATGTGGGCCGGGATGAGGAGCCCCAGGAAGTAGGAGCAGCCCAGGAACCAGTACTCGGTGCCGAAGCGGTAGATCTCGGCCGGCACTCCCAGGATGGCCACTGCCGACTGGAAGGTGGCCAACAGGGAGAGGGCGACGGGCAAGCAGCCCATGCTGCGGTTGGCCAGCAGGAACTCCTGCACGGTGCGCTGCCGGCCCCCGCTCAGCGCGTAGAAGAGCCCGATGGCCGAGGACAGGACCAGCAGCAGGGCGAAGATGCTGTAGTCGATGGCCGTGAACTCCATGGCGAGCCTCTTCTCTTCCTCCTCCTCCTCCTCCCGCCGCCTTGCCCTCCGCCGCCACCCTCATGGGCACGCCGGGCCCCAGCAGCCCCCCCGGCAGCGCCGCCCACCCGGCATCCCCCTGGCGCTGGGAGCTGCAGGAGGAGGGACGGGGGGGGTCAGCACCAAGACGCCGATGCTGGGACCTTCGCTCGCTGCTGTGTCTCAGCCCCAAGGACCTGGCGCGGGGGGGGGGCCAGGCTGGGTGAGAACGTGCCTTTAACCCTTCTCCTCCCTCCTCCCACCCCCCCCGGGCTGCCCCCGCCAAGGGAAACCTGCCAAAGAGCACCGAGGCCACGGTTGCAAAAGCAGAACCACCCAAGCTCTGCCGGCCCCACGGCGACCCACCGAGCCCGGCAAACCTGCCCGGCGCCGCCAAACCCAACCCAACCGCCCCCGGTGCCGGACAGACCTGCCAAACCCAACACCCCCCGGTGATGGACATCCCCACTGAGCCCGGCAGAACCAGCCCCGGTGCCAAACATCCCCAACAAACCCAACCCAACCGCCCCTGGTGCCCGCTGCACCGCCAAACCCAACACCCCCCGGATGCCAGACGGCCCCACCAAATCCAACACCCCCCGGTGACGGACACCCCCTGCCAAACCCAACACCCCCCGGTGCCAGACATCCCCGCCAAGCCCAGTAGAACCGGCCCCAGTGCCAAAAAGTCCCACCAAATGCAACCCAACCCCCCCCCCCCCGGCTGGACACCCCCCTGCCAAGCCTGGCAGCCCCACTCCTGCCCCAGCCAAACCCCACTCAACCCAACCGCCGCGGCACCGGCAACCCCTCGGAGCCGTCCCCGGTGCCAGGACCCCGCCGAGCCTGGCACAACCGCCCCGGCACCAGCCCCCCGCCCCGGGGAGGGCACAGCGTGGTGCAGTGCCCCCCCATGACCCCTCACCCGGCAGGACCGGCCCCACAGGACCCACGGACGGGGCTGGGGTGGGCAGATGGAGGGGGCAGCGGAGCCCAGGCTGTGGTGTCGGGGGGTCCTGGCACCCCGACACCAGCTGAGAAGAGGGTGGGCAGGGCGACCCCCTCCCCACACGGCCGGGATGGACGGACGGACAGACAGAGGGACATCGCCGGCCCCAGAGGCTCTGGGCAGCAGTCGGACGGGGAGGGGACACCTGAGCCACCGCTGGCCCTGGCACCCCCCTGTGACCCCCCAGCCCCGGCTCCAGCCCCCACAGAGCAGGGGGGCAGCCAGGCCAGGAGTGGGGCAGGGAGGGGGGCACAAGAAGAGACCCCCCCGCCTCCACCTGCACCAGCAGACACGGAGCTGGGGGGGGGGGGAGCAGAGAGCCAGGAGTGGCGAGTGCTGGAGGGGGGTGGAAATGCGGGACAGGGGGTGCGGGGACCCCATGCCGCAGTGGTGGTGGTGGGGTACAGAGCCAGAGTGTGTGGGGGGGGAGGGGGGCAAGCGGGGGGAGGGGGAGGGGGCTGGCACTGCTGATCCCCCCAGGAATCCTGTGCGTGGGGGGGGATTAATCCTGGCTCCCCCCTGGCACGGCTTTGCCCGGGCCTGCCCTCCGTGGGGGCCCTGTGGCACCGTGTGTGTGTGTGTGTCCCGCCGTTCCCCCCCCCCCTCCATCCCCAGAGGAAGTGGGTGAGAGGGCAGCGCCTCGCACGCCCTCCCCCCCCCCCCCGCCGTCCTCACGCCCGTCCAGGGTCCAAGGTCACCCCGCCACATTCCGCGGCGCAGACTAAACACGTCCCCGTCATCCCGCCTCCGCCGCCGGCACCGGGGCCCCGCACCCCGGGGGGGGGGGGGGGGCTGCACCCCGGGGACCCTCGGTCCCCACGCCGAGGGGGGCCACCTAAGGTGGCCCTGGGGCACCGCTGCCACCAGCCTCGGCGTCCCCCGGTGTCCCCGTCCCCCGGTGTCCCGGGTGACCCCGCCCGTGGCCCACCCCTCCCGCCCTCCGGTGTCCCCCCACTTCGCGCTTCCCCCTTCCCCGGTGACCCCGCTCCCAGCCCCGCTGTCCCCAGGCCACTGGGGAGGTGGGGGGGGGCAGGCGAGCTGTGTGGCCGCCCCCTTAACCGGTGTCCCCTCAGTCCCGGGGACCGATCCCCGCCCCCCCCGGTCCCTCAGGGTCCCCGCTGCCCCCAGCCCCGGTTCCCCGGTCCACCCCCTCCCCGGTCCCGATGCCGGCGGGCCCGCTCCGGGGCGGTGTGTGACCGTGACCTTGCGTGGATGGGGTGCGGGGGGCGGGACGGCGGCCCCGGTGCGACACTCACCGGCGGCAACGACCGGCGCGGCGAGAACCCGCGTGCGCCCGTGACAGCCGCCGGCGCGCCGCGATGACGCAAGCGCCAGCCTCACCCCGCGCCCCCCGATGACGTCACGCACGCCCCCTCCCCCCCCCGCGACCCCAGTCCCGGTCCCGGTCCGCTACCCCGGGGCAGGTCACCGCGCCCCGGCACCCCCCCGCCGGGGGGGGACACACGGCCCCTCGGTGACCCCCGGGCGGAGCTCCCCGCCGCGCCCGCCAGGGGGCGCTGTGGCGCCGGGGGGCGGTGCCGGAAGAGCTCGGGGGGGCGGGGCTCGGGGGGGGCCATGGGCGGCTTCGTGCTGCTGCTGCTGCTGGCGGGGCCCGGGGCCGCCGGTGGGGCCGCGGTGAGCGGCGGGGAGCCGGCCGGGGGGGGAAGGGGGTAGGGGTGCCGGGGATCGGGGGGTGCCCGGGGGTCGAGGGGCTCCGGGACCGGGGGACGGCCGGGGGTCGGGGGCGAGGGGTCGGAGATGATGCTGGGGTCGGGGGGCTTCGGGGGAGACCGGGGTCAGCGAGTGCCCGGTGGGGTGGGGGGGTCTGGGGGTGCCCGAGGGATTGGCAGGCTCCGGGATTGCCCGGGTGTCAGCGAGTGCCCGGTGGGGCGGGGGCGGGGGGGTCGGGAGTGCCCGGGACGGGGATGCCCAGGGGTCGGAGGGTGCCCGGATCGGGGGGCTCCGGGGCTTGGGGGTGCTCGGGACCGGGGAATGCCGGGTCCGGGGGTGCCGGGGGGTCGGGAGTGCCCGGGAGTCAGCGAGTGCCCGGTCGGGGGGGTGTGTGTGGTCGAGTGCTACCCGGGGGTCGGGGGGCTCCGGGACCGGGGGGTGCGGAGCGGTCAGAGATGCCCCGGGTCGGGGGGGGCTCCGGGTGCCCGTGCCCCACCAAACGTCCCCCCCAGGTGTGCGGGCTCTGTCCGGGGCCGCCGCGGAACGGCTCCATGGTGGCCCGGTTCTGTGCGTCCCGGGCCGGTACCGAGAGCGAGGGGCGCTGCTGCCGGGAACGGGGAGCCCACCCGGAGCGTCTGCTGGGGTATGGGAGGGGGACGGGCAGGGGGTGTACGGGTGGGGGACGAGGGGTGCACGGGGGGGGTGCTGGGGGCACAGAGGGTGTTGGGAGGCGCTCGAGGGGGTGCAGGAGGGTGCCTGGCGCAGGGGGGGCAAGGGGTGGGTGTTGGGGGACATGCAGGGGCCAAGGGAGTGCAGGAGGGGGTCACGGGGGGGTGTGTGTGGGCGAGGGTCACACAGGTTGGGGGTGCAGGGGGTGTTGCCGTCCCTCCCCCGACCGCTGCCTCCTCCCAGGTTGGACCTGAGCAACTGCTCCCTGCACAGCCTCCCCCCGGGGCTGGCCGAGGCCACCACCGCCATCGTCCTGTGAGTCCACGTGTCCCCTTGTACCCCCGTGAGGGGCTGGAGGGGTGTGGGTGTGTGTGTGGGGGGGAGGTGGGACTCCCCCCGATGGGCCAGCACTGCCCCTGCCTCAGTGGTCCCCACCCCCACCATCCCCCTGTCCCCCCAGCACCCCGCTGTCCCCGAGCCCCGCGGCACCCCAGGGACACCAGTCCCTCTCCATCCCGTTTGAGGAGCTGGGGGAGTCCCCAGGGACTGGAACGAGGAAAACATCACCCCCAGTTTTAAAAGGGGGGACCCTGGGAACGACCCCCTGGCCGGGCAGCCTCCCCTCTGTGCCCGGTCAGAGCGTGGAGCAGACGCTGCTGGAGGCTCTGCCAAGGCGTGCGGGTGACGGGGACAGTAGTGACAACCAGCACGACTTCACCCAGGGCAAATCCTGCCTGACTAATCCGGTGGCCTTCCGCGAGGGAGGGGCCGTGCTGGCGAAGGGAAGAGCCACCGATGTCATGTCTTGGTGGCTGTAAGGCTTTTGTCACAGTGTCACACAACGTCCCTGTCACTAAGTTGGAGAGACAGGGGTTTGGTGGGTGGGCTGTTCCCCGGGGTGGGGGGGTGGGGGGGCAGAGCTGGCCATGTCCAGAGCTGCAGCCACCGACCGGCTCAGGGTCCAGGTGAGATCGGTGGCTGGTGTCCTCCTGGGGGCCTCCCCAGGCCGATACTGCCTCAGCCTGGTGTGGCTGGAGATGTCCCTGCTCATGGCAGAGGATGGGACTTGATGGACTTTAAAGGTCCCTTCCCACCCAAACCACTCTGTGACCCCAGAGGTACCTCATCCCTTACCCCCCGCAGTGATGTGGTGCGGAGAGGGGACCCCCACCCTGTCCCACAGCCCTCACCTGCCCCGCACAGGGGCACCCCCAGGGACGGTGCTGTTTGTGGGCCACCAGGGGGGCGGTGGTGGGTGGGGGGTCGATGGCGCCTGGTGTGTGTCTGCAGGGACCTGACGGAGAACCCCCTGACAGCCCTCCCCGACGGCTCCTTCCTGGGCTTCACCCTCCTGCAGCGGCTGTGAGTACCGGGGTGGGGGCGACGCGGGGCCGGTGCTGAGCTCCGATCCCCAGTGCCAGTGCCAAGCTCCGTGCTGTGGTTCCGGTGCGTGGTCCCGGTGCTGAGCTCTGCCCCCCAGCGCGGTGCCGCTGGCACTGGAGTGCCCGGGCGGGAGCAGCGCCTGGGAGGAGGTGACGACGAGCGGGAGCAGCCACCTCTGCCAGGGCCAGAGGAACCCCTGCAACAGCTCCGGGGAGCTCGGTACGGCAGGGGACGGGGTGCCGAGTCCCCGGCACTGGTCGGGGGTTGGCAGGCAGCGGTGGCCCCAGCCCGGTGACCCTCCCTGCTCTGCTCCACCAGCCTGGCCGTGCCCTGAGAATGCCGCCTGTGCCCCGGATGGCCCCGGACTCATCCAGTGCCTCTGCAACAGCCCCTTCCATGGCTACAAGTGCCTGCGTGAGGTGAGAGCCCACCAGACAGGACCCCCCCCTCTCTGAGTGTCCCCCCAGCCGGAGCAGCATGGCGGGGGGGGGCAGCACCGCTCACTGCTGCTTCCTGGCAGGGCACCTTCCCCGTGCTGCTCTTCTGCGGGGTCCTGGGAGCCGTCACCCTGTCCCTGTCCCTCCTGCTCTGGGGCACCCAGCGCCGGAAAGCCAAGACCCCCTGAGCGGGGAGGGGGCGTCTGCATCAGCGCTTCTGCCGAGCTGGGGGGCTCTGGGGGCTGCGTGTCCCGGGGGACTCTATGTCCCGGGGGCTGGCTCCCCATGTCGGGGCTGGGGATGAATAAAGCCCTCAGCATCCTGTCCGTGTGTCTGTCTGACTCCCTCGCACAGAACTGGGGTGCAGGGGAGGGGCACGCAGGACCCTCCGGGTTGCGGTGGGGAGCTGGCCCGGGGGGGCTGGGAGCACCTCCTTCCCCCACCCACCCTGTGGGGGTAGAACTGCCGCTGCCCGTGGGACCCCCAACCCAAAATGGCGCAGTTTGGGGGGTTGGGATGGAGAGAGCGCAACGGGGGACTGGGGAGACGCAGATCGAACACGGGGAGGGATGGCGGGAACCACAGCTCTGCCCTGGACTCACCGGTGGAACAACGGAGATGGAGGTGGCGGGTGATGGGACGGTGCCGGTGTCCGGTCTCAGTCTCAGCGCCGGTCAGTCCGGGTGGGAACAGAACATCCAGAGCCGGCAGGAAGGAAGGGACGGGCCTGGTCCCCCCCCCGTGTCGCTGTGGGGAAGGTGCTGGCAGAGCTGGGGACCGCGGGGGGTCCTTGTTTTCCACAACAATCATCGGAACTATGCGGAAACTATGGGAAAAAAACAACCACAACAACTTGGCTGTCTGTGAATAGGCTGTTTATTTCCTGCTGCGATGAATCCAGAGGTTCATCACCACCAGGTCCCACACCCACGGCCTTGAACGACCCCGGGCCCATCCCTGCGCGGGCGGCGGGGCCCGGGGCAACCCGTAACGGGCTCGGTGCGGGCACGCGAAGGGCGCGTGAGGAGAAGAGCGGCAAGTACGGCCCTTTCAGTCCTGTCCTTGAACCAGCGTCACCAGGGGAGAGCGCGAACGCAGTCCCCCACTACCACAAATTATGCAGTCGAGTTTCCCGCATTTGGGGAAATTGCAGGGGTCAGCACACCCGGAGTGCAGGGGATGAGCCTCGCCCTGGGAAAACCACCTGCCTGATCATGGTGTCTCCCCTGCCAGGTAAGTATGCTCACTACAACCCACCCGCACCGACACACACCGCCGCACGCACACATAACGCACGGACAAACGCACCGACACCGACACCCGCACCCGACGCCGCGACGCCTCCCGCGCCCCGCCGTCCCTCGCCCGGTAAGACCCCCGCAGCGCCCGCCTTCCCCCGCGCCCGCCGGCGGCCTGTCGGAACGGGCTCCCGTGATGCCCAGCGCCGTGTCTCATCTGCATGGACACGCCCCTGACGCACCGACGCGCCCCCGCCGCCCCGGAGCGGCCTCTGCCGGCCGCGGCGCGCGCTGCATGGCCCCGCCCTCCGCATGGCCCCGCCCCCTCCCGACAGGCCCCGCCCCCTCCCGACAGGCCCCGCCCCCTCCCGACAGGCCCCGCCCCCTCCCGACAGGCCCCGCCCCCGGTCTCTTCTCCGGGGACCGGGAACGGCCCCAAGCGGCGCCCGCGGAGGGTCAGACCGGGCACGGGGAAGCGATTCTTTACCCAGAGGGCGGTCAGACCCTGGAACAGGCTTCTGGAGAGGTGGTCGGTGCCCCGAGCCCGGCGGCGCCTGAGGGGGATTAGGGCAGTGCCGTTACCGCCGCGCCGCAGCGCGGGGTCGTTACCAAAATCCGTGAGGAAACCATCGCTCTCCAAACCAGGGCTGGAGTTCGGGAAGCCAACGTCGGTTCATTTACAGCGCCGGGCGCACGGGGGACGTCTCCCCCTGTCACGCACACCCATTGGAACTCCCCGCGCGATTTCCATACACATTTTACAACGTGATTACAATATCAGTGCCTCCTGCCTATATTTGATGGGATGGTAATTTACATACCATTACACCATCAAGTTACAGCTCCCACGCATGCTCGAGGGGAGGGTCTTCACCGGGGCAAGGGCATTCTTGACCAATAGGCATGAATTTCTGTGTTATAATGAAGGTAGTTCGGCTCAGGGCACTAAGAATTTTCATTTCCTGCCAAGTTGGCTGAACTTCTCACGAGGTGTAGATTAGTCCCATCCTCAAGGTCCTTCTGCTCGATGTGCCCCCTCGAGAATGGAACAGCACCGGCCTCCCTCGATGAGGAGTTCTGTTCATTAGCTCATGCTTGATGAATTCAAGGGTGGAATCCTCGTTATTCGTGAGAATACACACGGGACCTTTCAACACGAGTTACTAGTGATATCTGAACCAGTATCTTGTACAACGATTCGCACGTACGCGAGGGTCTCTGGTGGTCTCTAGTGGGAGAGATACCCTTACTCATTTTACCCTTATTTGGTCTTGAGTTCAGCTAAAGTTCAGTTTGGGGTCTGACATTCTTACCTTAAGCATTTTCCGCTTCACGGAATCACGGTCAGCCCTGAGGGGGTCAGGGACTTGGACCAGGTGCTCCTTGGAGGTCCCTTCCAGGTGAACCACCCTGACCCCCCACCCTGACACCCACCTGAGGATGCAGAGAGGGCCCTGGTGCGATGCTGGCCCCGCTTGGAAAGAGCAAGAGACCCTCCCCGAGGGGGGACCGGGGACGTGTCTATGAGTCCTTGAGCACCAGGACTCCCAACCCCACACTGTCCCCCTGCAATGGCCATGCTGGGGTCCTGGGACCTGGAGCCGCGGGGCTGGATGTTCCCCCCCTGGTGCCGTCCCGGGGCAGCGCCGCTGGTTCCCCCCGGTACCCCCGTCCCGGCAGCGCGGGCTCCGCCACCTGTTCCCACCCGGTGCGGGTCTGTGAGTCTGCGGGCCCGGCGGCGGCCGCGCGTGTGCCCCGTCCCGGCGGGAGCGGGGCTCGGAGCGGGGCTCGAACCGGGGAATTTCAGGGGAGGGAGGGGGCGGGGCCTGTCGGGAGGGGGCGGGGCCATGCGGAGAGCGCCGCGGCCAGCAGAGGCCGCTCCGGGGCGGCGGGGGCGCGTCGGTGCGTCAGGGGCGTGTCCATGCAGATGAGACACGGCGCCGGGCATCACGGGAGCCCGTTCCGACAAGCCGCCGCCGGGCGCGGGGGAAGGCGGGCGCTGCGGGGGTCTTACCGGGCGAGGGACGGCGGGGCGCGGGAGGCGTCGCGGCGTCGAGTGCGGGTGTCGGTGTCGGTGCGTTTGTCCGTGCGTTATGTGTGCGTGCGGCGGTGTGTGTCGGTGCGGGTGGGTTGTAGCGAGCATACTTACCTGGCAGGGGAGACACCATGATCAGGCAGGTGGTTTTCCCAGGGCGAGGCTCATCCCCTGCACTCCGGGTGTGCTGACCCCTGCGATTTCCCCAAATGCGGGAAACTCGACTGCATAATTTGTGGTAGTGGGGGACTGCGTTCGCGCTCTCCCCTGGTGACGCTGGTAAATGACAGATGCTGTTTATCGCCCCATCACGGTCTCATCCCGGAACCCCTTTTTAACTCGCTTCCCCCCTGCCGGTACCGCCGGGTCCCGGCTCGGATCCGCCCGCGCTCCCCCTTTCCCCTGCGGCCCCGCACACCGTTCGCTGCTGCCCCGGCGGCGCCGCACCCCCCCCCGCCCGCTTTAACCAGGTGCCGCGGCCGCTCCGCCGCCTCCCGCCCCGCCCCGGGGGCCGGCCCGCCCCCGGTCCCGCCCCGGATCCTCCTCCCGCCGCCGCCGCGCTGCACGCGCCTGGCCCGGTCGCCGCCGCCGCCGCGGAGCCTCCGGAGCGCACGTGGGGCCGCCATGGGCCGCTTGGTGCTGCAGGACGGGTCGGTGCTGCGCGGCCGCGCCTTCGGGGCCTCCGGGGCCGCCGCCGCCGGGGAAGTCGGTGAGTGCGGCCGGAGCGGGAGCGGGTCCGGGACGGCGGCGGATGTCGGGGGGTTGGCCCGATCCCGGCGAGCGGCACCAGGAGCGGGGGGGGGGGGGTGTCCGTCCCGCTGCGGGCACCCCCTCTGCTCGGTGCCCGGCCGTGGGGCAGCGGCGGAGCCGACCCGGGGGGCGCTGGGGGAGGGCGTCGGCCGTGCCCGGGGCTCCGGTGCCTCCACCGGGACGGGGGGCGGCCGGGGTGCTCCGTCCCCGCCGACCCGTCCCCTCTCCGGCGCTCGCAGTGTTCCAGACCGGCATGGTGGGCTACCCCGAGGCCCTCACCGACCCCTCCTACAAGGCGCAGATCCTGGTGCTCACCTACCCCCTCGTGGGCAACTACGGGGTGCCCCGGGACGAGACCGACCCCTTCGGCCTCAGCAGGGTGAGAGAGCGGGGACGGGGGCGCCGTGTCCCCCCCGGGGCTGCCCGCGACACCGGCGTGTGCCGGGGCGGCACCGGGTGCGGGGCGGCACCGGGGCGGCACGTGGCGGCAGGCGGGGGTTTGGCCCCGACGCCGCCGGGCCCGGGGCGCTGCAGCCCGACACGGAGCGGGGCTGGGGTTGGGGGGTGGGGGAAAGGAGAAGACACACACACACCCCCCCGAGCACTGGGGTTGGGGTACCCTCGCAGCGTCTCTCTGTCCCCGCTGGGGCTCCGTTGCAGGACGGGGGGGTCCCAGCCCCCCGGGACGCGGCGGGGCCGGGGAGGGCAGAGCAGCCCCGGCTGGAGGCCCCGGACCCCTCCCAGCCCCGGGGCAGAGTCCAGCCCCGCTGCGGCCGCCCCGTGTGGGGCCTCCCCACGCTGACCCCGGGGGTCCCTCCTGCCCAACCCATCCCGCGTTGGTGGCCCAGAGCCCCCGGCCCCGCACCCGCTGCCGTCAGCCCTCTCCGGGCCGGGGGTGTGTGGGTCCCTGCTGCCGCCCCACAGGCCTCGCTCCCCCAAACCAGAGCGCCCCCCCCGCCCCAGACCGGACTCACCGGTGTGTTTGGGGCTCCCCAGCGGGGCTGTGACTGGGGGGAGCGGTGCTTTCCCGTGGGCTGGTCCATGCTGAGCTGAGGGGTCCCACAGCGCGGGCCATGCTGGCCCCTGGGCAGGGGTCTGCGGTCCAGCAGCATCGGGGGCTTGGGCACCCCGTCCTGGGGCTCAGCTGCAGCAAACCTGAGCCTTGCAGGGCCGGGTGTGGGACAAGGTGGTGGCGGTGACAGCCCGGTACACCGTGTGGGGTGCCAGCGGGGTCGGGTCCCTGCCCCATGGGGCTCCTCCAGCCCTGGGCCGTAGCCGTCCCACCGTGCCCCATGGGGACAGCCATTCCGGGCACATGAGGGGCACACAGGGCTTCTCCCAGGCCGGTGGCCCCGTGCCCAGCCACCCTCACTCCCTTTTCCCCAGTGGTTCGAGTCCAGCAAGATCCATGTGGCCGCGCTGGTGGTGGGCGAGTGCTCGGAGACCCCCAGCCACTGGAGCGCGTCCCGCTCCCTCGACCAGTGGCTCAAGGAGCAGAACATCCCTGGGCTGGAAGGTGGGACTGGGGAGACCACGGGGTCGGGTGTAGGGCTGTGGGGCGGTGGCTGTGGGGCGGTGGCGATGAATTCTGGACCAGGCCTGTCTCTGCATTGGGATTTGCCTCCCCAGGGGGTCGACCTGGTGCTGGTGTTTTGGGGGTGATGGTGTTGGCAGGGCAGGAGGTCCAGCTCGGGGTGGGCTGGGGCACAAGGGGTTGCGTCTCACGGCCTGTCCGCAGGGGTGGACACCCGGGCCCTGACGAAGAAGATCCGTGAGAAGGGGACGCTGCTGGGAAAGCTGCTGCCAGATGGGACCCCCGAGAACAGCCTCTCCTTTGAGGACCCCAACAAGCGGCACCTGGTGCAGGAGGTGTCGCTGAAGGTGGGGCTGGGGGGGCTGGCACGGGATGGGGGGCATGGGTGGGGGTGGCAGAGGGTGCTGGAGCTGTGCTGGGGGGCACGGGTGGGGATGGCTGGGGTCTGGGGGGGTGGCAGAGGGGGTTGGGGGTGTGCACGGGGACGGCTGGGGGGTGGCAGAGGGGGCTGGCGCTGTGCTGGGGTGAATGTGGGAATGGCTGGGGGGCCGGGGTCTGGTGCCAGCCTGGGGGGCCGGTGCGACCCGCGCTGACCTCTCCCGCAGACCCCCCGCGTGTTCAACCCCGGCGGGTCGCTGCGCATCACGGCCGTCGACTGCGGCCTCAAGTACAACCAGGTGCGGTGCCTCTGCGAGCGGGGGGCGACCGTCACCGTGGTGCCCTGGGACCACCCTCTGGACACCGCAGGTGGGGTGGCAGCAGCCGGGGGTGCCCCCGGGGCCCTCCCGAGGGGTGGGGGACAGGGCCTGAAGCGCAGGGGCTTTCTCCTGGGGCGGGGGCAGTAGGGAACCATGTCCTGCTCCACTCCATGATGGGGAGCCTTGATGTCGTCCTCCTTGGGGGCTCGGGGCCCTCGGTGGGACCCTGCAGGGATGGGGGTGCGTGGGCTTGGGGCGCCTTGCTGTGACTGGGATGGGGGGCTCTGGGCTATAGCATGGGGGGCTGTGGAACTGGGGGGGGGTGGGCCTTGCTGCTGCCAGGATGGGGGTTGTGGGGTCAGGGCAGCTCGGTGTGACCCTGCTGGGGTGTCGGGGGTCTGTGTGGGCCCTGCTGTGACCCTGGGGGTCCCTGTTGTGACCCCGCTGCTGTCTCGGCGCAGACTTTGACGGGCTGTTCGTCAGCAACGGCCCCGGGGACCCCCAGCTCTGCCGGGAGACGGTGTCCAGCCTGCGCCGGGTGCTGGACGCCCCCCAGCCCAAGCCCATCTTCGGCATCTGCCTGGGGCACCAGCTCCTCTCCCTGGCCCTCGGCGCCCGCACCTACAAGATGAAGTGAGTTGGGGGGGGAGGCCAAGGGGGAGGGTCACCACGGTGGGGGGGGTCCCAGGGGCTGCCTGACGCCCGTCCCCGCTGCCCAGGTACGGGAACCGTGGTCACAACCAGCCCTGCCTGCACGAGGACACGCGGCGCTGCTTCATCACGGCGCAGAACCACGGCTTCGCGGTGGAGGCGGGCAGCCTCCCCCCGGGCTGGACCCCCCTCTTCACCAACGCCAACGACGGCTCCAACGAGGGGCTCGTCCACGAGCACAAGCCCTTCTTCAGGTGGGTGTGGGGCTGTGGCTGGGGGGGCTTGAGTTGAGGGGGGGGGTTGTGGGGCTGTGCCCTGCCTGACACACACCCCCCCCACACCCTGCAGTGTCCAGTTCCACCCCGAGCACCGTGCCGGCCCCACAGACCTGGAGGGGCTCTTCGACATCTTCGTGGGGGCGGCGCGGGACCTGCGGAGCGGGGACGGCAGCGCCCGGACCGGTGGGTCGGGGTGGGAGGGGGCAGACAGACCCTGGGGTCTGGGGTTGCAGCACTGGGGGCGTGGGCAGGACCGTGGGGCTGGGTCTGTGCAGGGGGGGTCCCAGCGTGTCCCGTCCCGTCCCCCCCAGTGCGGGAGCGCCTGCGGGACTGGCTGACCTACGAGGAGGCGCCGGCGGGGGGGCAGGATGCGGCCCGTCCCCGCAAGGTGCTGATCCTGGGCTCCGGCGGCCTCTCCATCGGGCAAGCGGGCGAGTTCGACTACTCGGGGTCGCAGGTGAGCGCCCACCCCAGGGGCATGGGGCAGGTGAGGGGGGTCCAGGGCCACCAGCCGTGACCGCTCTGCCCCCCCACCCGCCCCCGGTAAGGCCATCAAAGCGCTGAAGGAGGAGAACATCCAGACGGTGCTGATCAACCCCAACATCGCCACGGTGCAGACCTCCAAGGGGCTGGCGGACAAGGTCTACTTCCTCCCCATCACCCCCGAGTACGTCACCCAGGTGAGCACCCCGGTGGGGGGGGCAGATTGGGAGGGGGCACAGGGATGGTGGGGTCTGGGGACTGGGAGGGCTTGGGAGATGGCAGGAGGGGCAGCCGGAGGGCACATGGCATGTTCTGCGGGGCTGCCGTGGGTCCCTGCCCCACCGCCCTGTGCCCCCCCTGCCCCCAGGTGATCCGGAACGAGCGCCCCGACGGGGTGCTGCTGACTTTCGGGGGGCAGACGGCCCTGAACTGCGGCGTGGAGCTCACCAAGGCGGGCGTGCTGGAGCGGTACCGCGTGCGGGTGCTGGGCACCCCCGTGGCCTCCATCGAGATGACGGAGGATCGCAAAGTCTTCGTGGAGAAGATGGAGGAGATCGGGGAGCACGTGGCCCCCAGCGAGGCCGCTGCCTCCCTGGAGCAGGTCTGGGGGTGGGATGGGGTGGCTGGGGGGCAGGCAGGGAGGGGGGGGTGTGTGTCCCCACCTTCCCATGGTGACCCCGTTGCTCCCCGCAGGCGCTGGCGGCGGCCGAGCGGTTGGGGTACCCGGTGCTGGTGCGCTCCGCCTACGCCCTGGGGGGACTGGGCTCCGGCTTTGCCAACAACCGGGAGGAACTGGTGGCACTGGTGAGCCAGGCCTTCACCCACACCTCCCAGGTGCTGGTGGACAAGTCCCTGAAGGGCTGGAAGGAGATCGAGTATGAGGTGGTGCGAGATGCCTACAATAACTGCGTCACGGTATGGGACCGGAGAGATACCCCCCCACCCCCCCAGGGCTCTGTTGGGGGGGGATTGATGGAGGAGGGGGTGCTGGGGGGTTCCCGCTGGACCCCCTCCCCAGGGAAGGCTCCCCAGCCCATTCTGGCTGCTCTGCCCCTCGAGCCAGACCCCTCGTGCCCCCCGTGCTCTGGGGGGGCTGCAGTGCATGGGCTGTGCCGGGGGGGGGTGTCATTGTCAAGTCCCCGTCAGTCCCTGGGGCAGGGGAGGGGGGCGGTGGGAACTGGGGGGGACCCACTTGGGGCAGTCGTGACCCCGGCAGCCTGCGGTGACACCCCCCCCCCCCCCTACCACCACCACCTTCCCCGAGCCAGGTGTGCAACATGGAGAACCTGGACCCCCTGGGGATCCACACGGGGGAGTCCATCGTGGTGGCCCCCAGCCAGACCCTCAACGACACCGAGTACTTCCTGCTGCGCCGCACGGCCGTCAAGGTGGTGCGGCACCTGGGCATCGTGGGGGAGTGCAACATCCAGTTCGCCCTCAACCCCGAGTCGGAGCAGGTGAGTGCGGCTCCCTGAGGGTCCCTGGACCCCCCCCCCCCCCCCGACCCCCCTTCCCCAGCACTGGGGGACCTGGGTTCAGGTCTTGCCCCGCGCTGTCCCCCGGGGCTGTCCCTCCCTGCTGTCCCCCCAGGACCTGGGGGTCTGATGGCCATCGACGATGCGGAGCCGGGCAGAGACCACCGGGAGGGAGCGAGACCCCCATGGCTCGCGGGGCTGGTCCCCGCGAGCCATGGGGGTCTCGTTCCCTCCCGGTGGTCTCTGCCCGGCTCCGCATCGTCGATGGCCACCCTTCCCCAGCCTCGTGCCACAGGGGCCACCCTCTCACTTGCCCGCTTGCCCGCCCCCAGTACTACATCATCGAGGTGAACGCCCGGCTCTCCCGCAGCTCCGCTCTGGCCAGCAAGGCCACCGGCTACCCGCTGGCCTACGTGGCTGCCAAGCTGGCCCTGGGCATCCCCCTGCCCCTCCTCAGGTAAGGGCACCGCTGCGGCGTGGGATGTGGGGGGCGGCTCCTGTCCCCCCGTCCCTCCCGGCCGCTGACCCCTTGGTCCCCCTCCCCAGGAACTCGGTCACCAACTCCACCACGGCCAACTTCGAGCCCAGCCTGGACTATTGCGTGGTGAAGATCCCACGCTGGGACCTCAGCAAGTTCCTGCGCGTCAGCACCAAGATCGGCAGCTCCATGAAGAGCGTGGGTGAGCCTGGGGGGGGGTCGGGTGGGCAGCGCTGCCGGGGGGGCACAGGGGGTGCGGGGTCCGGCTACTGACAGCCCTGTCCCCAGGGGAGGTGATGGCCATCGGGAGGAACTTCGAGGAGGCTTTCCAGAAGGCGCTGAGGATGGTGGATGAGAACTGTGTGGGCTTCGACCACACCGTGAAGCTGGCCTCGGACGTGGTGAGCACCAGGGCTTGGGACGGCGTGGGGGTTCTGGGGCCATCTTGCCCCCCCACCCACCTCCCGGCCCTGCTCACCCCCTCCCCAACCCGGCACGGCAGGAGCTGGAGACGCCGACAGACAAGCGGATCTTTGTGCTGGCGGCCGCGCTGCGGGCCGGCTACTCCATCGAGCGGCTCTACGAGCTGACCAAGATCGACCGCTGGTTCCTGCACAAGATGAAGAACATCACGGACCACGCGGTGCTGCTGGAGTCCTACCGTGAGGGGCAGAGCACCATGCCCCCCGCCGTGCTCCAGCGGGCCAAGCAGCTCGGCTTCTCCGACAAGCAGGTGGCCTTGGCCGTCCTCAGGTACTGCGGGGAAGGGGGGTGGTCCCGCTCTGCGCCCCGTGCCCCCCCTCCCGGCGCTCACCCTGCCCCTCGCAGCACCGAGCTGGCCGTGCGGAAGATGCGGCGCGACCTGAAGATCCTGCCGGTGGTGAAGCAGATCGACACGGTGGCGGCGGAGTGGCCGGCCCAGACCAACTACCTGTACCTGACCTACAACGGCACCGAGCACGACCTGGCCTTCCGTGAGCCCCACGTCATGGTCATCGGCTCCGGCGTCTACCGCATCGGCAGCAGCGTGGAGTTTGATTGGTGCGCCGTCGGCTGCATCCAGGAGCTCCGCAAGGTTGGCCGAGACTGGGGGGTCTGTGTGTTGGGGGTCCCCAGTCGGGGGAAGGGGCTGGGGAGGAGCGGGAGGTCCCTTGGCCTCACCTCATCCAGCTGCCCCTGCAGATGGGCTTCAAGACCATCATGGTGAACTACAACCCCGAGACGGTGAGCACCGACTACGACATGTGCGACCGCCTCTACTTCGACGAGATCTCCTTCGAGGTGAGCGGGGATGGGGGGTCCTGTCCGCCGTGGGGGTCGCCCGGCTGGGGCTGGGGGTGAGGTGGAGGCTGCGGTGGCCCCCGTCCCAGCCATCCCTTGCTCCCTGCGGTGCCTCAGGTGGTGATGGACATCTATGAGTTGGAGAACCCCGAGGGTGTGATCCTGTCCATGGGGGGGCAGCTGCCCAACAACATCGCCATGGCCCTGCACCGGCAGCAGTGCCGCATCCTGGGCACCTCCCCGGAGGCCATCGACTCGGCCGAGAACCGCTTCAAGTTCTCCCGCCTGCTCGACTCCATCGGAATCAGCCAGCCCCTCTGGAAGGAGCTCTCTGACATGGAGGTGGGGGGTGTGGGGGGCCGCCGGGGCTGCTCGGGGAGGGGAGCGTCCCTCGGCACGTCCCCTGAGGGCATCGTCTCTCCCGCAGTCGGCCAAGCACTTCTGCTGCAAGGTGGGGTACCCCTGCGTGGTGCGGCCCTCCTACGTGCTGAGCGGCGCCGCCATGAACGTGGCCTACTCAGACAGTGACCTGGAGAAGTTCCTCAGCAACGCCGTGGCTGTGTCCAAGGAGCAGCCCGTTGTCATCTCCAAGTTCATCCAGGAGGCCAAGGTCCATCCAGGAGGCTGCTCCGGCTCTGGGGTGCCCCTACTCCCCACATTCCCCCCACCCCAGTGCTGAGTTGTGACCATGTTCCTGCTCACAGGAGATCGACGTGGACGCGGTGGCTTGTGATGGGGTGGTGGTGGCCATCGCCATCTCGGAGCACGTGGAGAACGCCGGGGTGCACTCGGGCGACGCCACGCTGGTGACACCCCCCCAAGACATCACCCCTAAGACGCTGGAGCGCATCAAGGCCATTGTCCATGCTGTGGGGCAGGAGCTGCAGGTCACCGGGCCCTTCAACCTGCAGCTCATCGCCAAGGTGCCTCAGCTGGGGGGGTTGTACCGGAGCGGGGGGGATGCCCTGCGGCCCCACATGCCTCACACCATCCCCTTTCCCCCAGGACGACCAGCTGAAGGTGATCGAGTGCAACGTCCGAGTCTCCCGCTCTTTCCCCTTCGTCTCCAAGACCCTCGGGGTGGACCTGGTGGCTCTGGCCAGCCAGGTGATCATGGGCGAGGACGTGGAGCCCGTGGGGCTGATGACGGGCACGGGCATTGTCGGTGTCAAGGTGAGCAAGCAGGGGCCGTGGGGACCAGGCTGGGGCCCGTGTCTGGGCAGCCCCTGAGCCCCCCCTGCCCCCCAGGTGCCCCAGTTCTCCTTCTCGCGCCTGGCGGGCGCTGACGTGGTGCTGGGCGTGGAGATGACCAGCACGGGCGAGGTGGCCTGCTTCGGGGAGAACCGCTGCGAGGCTTACCTGAAGGCCATGCTCAGCACCGGCTTCAAGATCCCCAAGAAGAACATCCTGCTGACCATCGGCAGCTACAAGGTGCGTGGGGCCGGGGTGGGGGCCAAGGTGGGGGTCGGGGTGTCCCCCCCAACCCCTCTGACCGTCCTCGGGGTCGTTGCAGAACAAGAGCGAGCTGCTGCCCACAGTGCGGACCCTGGAGAGCCTGGGCTACAAGCTGTACGCCAGCCTGGGCACCGCCGACTTCTACACTGAGCATGGCATCAAGGTCAGGGCTGGGGGAGCCGGACTGGGGGGCTGGGGATGCCCCTGGGGGGGGGCACAGGGCCCTGACGGACGTCACTGCCGGCAGGTGATGGCCGTGGACTGGCACTTCGAGGAGGCGGAGGGCAGCGAGGCCGGCGCCCGGGAGACCCAGCAGCGCAGCATCCTGGACTACCTGGCCGAGAACCACTTTGAAATGGTCATCAACCTCTCCATGCGCAACTCGGGGGGCCGCCGCCTCTCCTCCTTCGTCACCAAGGGGTACCGCACCCGCCGCCTGGCCGTCGACTACTCCGTGCCCCTCATCATCGACATCAAGTGCACCAAGCTCTTCGTGGAGGTGGGATGGGCTGCGGGGGGGGGGCACGGGATGGGGGTGCAGGGGAGCAGCAAAGACGGGGTTGGAGGAGGGAGGTCCCGTGGTGAAGAGCGGTGGGGCGGGCGCTGTGCACGGGCATTGCTGTGGGAAGGTTGGTTTTGGGGTGCGTCTCGGGCAGACATCCCCATCCTGGCCGGGTCCTGCCTCACGGCTGCTCCCCCACAGGCACTGGGGCAGATTGGGGCAGCCCCCCCACTGAAGATCCACGTGGACTGCATGACGTCCCAGAAACTCATCCGCCTGCCGGGTAGGTGGGACGGGGGCCACGGTGGTGGCCGGGGACCCTGAGGGTGCAGGATGGAGCGGTGGCTGCACCGGGAGCTGTGGGGAGAGGAGACATTTCCGTGAGCTGCCGGGGTGTCCCGTGCCCCCCGTGGCCGGGGGCTGGCCATGCTGACGCTGCCCCCTCCCCAGGGCTGATCGACGTCCACGTCCACCTCCGGGAGCCGGGCGGCACCCACAAGGAGGACTTTGCGTCGGGCACGGCGGCCGCCCTGGCCGGTGGCGTCACCATGGTGTGCGCCATGCCCAACACCAGCCCCGCCATCACCGACGCCGCCTCCTTCGCCCTGGCGCAGAAGGTGAGGGTCTGCCCGGCCCGACGCCCACGTCCCCTCCCCGGGGACGCACGGTGGGGCCGGCCACCGGCACTCACTGCCACTTGCCCCTACAGCTGGCCGAGGCCGGGGCCCGCTGCGACTTCGCCCTCTTCCTGGGGGCTTCCTCGGAGAACGCCGGGGCGCTGGGCCCCCTGGCCGGGGCAGCCGCCGGGCTCAAGATGTACCTGAACGACACCTTCTCCAGCCTGCGGATGGACGACGTGTCGCTGTGGATGGAGGTGGGCCACCACAGGCGGGGGCTGGCCTGGGGACGGACCCAGTTCCCGCCGCCGGCGCCCACCAGCCCTGTCCCTCCCTCCAGCACTTCGAGCAGTGGCCGCGGCACCTGCCCGTGGTGGCACACGCCGAGCGGCAGACGGTGGCCGCCGTCCTGATGGTGGCCCAGCTGTACCAGCGCCCCGTGCACATCTGCCACGTGGCCCGCAGGGAGGAGGTGAGCGGCGGGGGGGACAGCGGGACCCTGCGACAGGGTGTGGGGCTGTTTGGGGGTCCCCCCTCACCATGGCTCCCCCCTCAAACGCTCCCCCAGATCCTACTCATCAAGGCAGCCAAGCAGAAGGGGGTGCCGGTGACCTGCGAGGTGGCCCCGCACCACCTCTTCCTGAGCCAGGATGACCTGGGGCGCCTCGGGGAGGGCCGGGCGGCCGTGCGGCCGGCACTGGGCACCCGCCAGGACGTGGAGGCACTCTGGGACAACATGGACACCATCGACTGCTTTGCCACGGACCATGGTGAGCCCTGGGGGGACGGTGACCGCAAGGTGGGAGTGTGGGGTGGGGAGTGGCAGCAGGTCCCCCAGTGACCGTCTCCTTCCTGCAGCCCCCCACACGCTGGAGGAGAAGCAGGGGCCAGAGCCACCCCCTGGCTACCCCGGCCTGGAGACCATGCTGCCGCTGCTGCTGACGGCCGTCTCCGAGGGGCGGCTGACGGTGGAGGACATCATCCAGCGCCTCTATGAGAACCCCCGCAAGATCTTCGGGCTGCCAGCGCAGGAGGACACCTACGTGGAGGTGGGTTCCTGCCTGCCCACCCTGGTCTGTCCCTGTCCCTGCTGCCTCTGACCTGCTGTGCCCACAGGTGGACCTGGAGCACGAGTGGATAATCCCCAGCCATATGGCCTTCTCCAAGGCCCGCTGGACCCCCTTCAAGGGCATGAAGGTGAAGGGGACGGTGCGGAGGGTGGTCCTGCGCGGGGAGGTCGCCTACATCGACGGGCAGGTAAGGCCCCGGGTACCCTTCCCCTGCATCTGGAGGGTCCTGCCATCACCCACCCCATCACCCACCCCACCTCCCCCATGGCTGCAGGTGCTGGTGCCCCCCGGCTACGGGCAGGACGTGAAGAAGTGGCCCTCGGGAGCTGTGCTGCCGCCACACACGGCCCCCGCCAAGGAGAGCGTGAAGGTACCGTGGTGCTCAGGGCTGGGATCGGGGGTCTTTGCCCCACCCTGGCTCCAGCTCGCCCTCTCCCCCCAGACCCCCGAGCGGCCCCGGCACGTTGCAGCTGGCGAGATGCTGCGTGGCCGAGCCTCCAGCCCCCGCCGGGCCGGCCCCATGGGCGAGGGGCGCTTCCACCTCCCGCCCCGCATCCACCGGGCATCCGACCCCGGGCTGCCAGGTAGGAGGGCGCACGGGGCGGCGTGGTGGGGGGCGGCCAGCGGGCGGGGGTGGGCAGCGAGCGTGTGCTGCCCCGGGGCCGGGTCTGTGGCCGCGGCCAGACGGCCCTGCTGACGCCGGCCCTTGTGTCCCGTTCAGCGTTCCGGAGGCTGGGAGCCGTGCACCGCCCGGGCGCCCGAGGCACCGGTAATGTCGGGGGGGACACTCACTCAGACAATGAGTCGCGGCCGTACTAATGGCACTAACCGCAGCCGATGAGTGCATCCCCTCCCCCAGGTGCCGCGCTGGCCCCAGGCTGACCGCGCCGTCCCGGCACCCTGTCTTGGGGCTGGGCACCATGGAGCAGGGCACGGCCATGCCAGCCCGCTCCCCTCCCACCCCAGCCCGCGCGGCACCTCGGGGACCCCTCGCCTGCCAGTGTGATTTGGGATTGCGTCCGATTGGGTTTTTATGGGGCGTGCGGGGAGATGGACGTGCTGCCGCGCCGGGGCTTGGCTCGCCCCATCTCTGGGCGGCCATCACCCTGGCGTCGGGCCCCGCGGTGCTTTCGTTTGGTGCTGCTGAGTGCCAGGGGGGGCTGTGCCATGCCGGCAGCCACCCGCACCCCCTAACGCTGCTGCTCCCCTCTCCCACCCCAGCCGAGGATGCCCGGGACAAGGCCGGCAGGAAGGCGGCGGAGGCAGGTGAGTGCCTGAGGATCTGGGGGGGTCCCGCGGCAGCCGGGCTGGGCTCTGCAGGACCACCCCCCGCGGGCTGACCGTCTGCTCTCGGTGCTGCAGATCCCACTGCCATCCAGGACAGCTACTTCTACCCGCCGGGCCCCTTCCCGCCGGGCCCCTTCCCGCGCCAGGCGTCCCCCCAGGGCACACCCCACTTCCAGACCTCCCCGCTGCTGCACCCCCTCGTCGGGCAGCACGTCCTCTCCGTCCAGCACTTCTCCAAGGAGCAGGTGCCTGGTGGCCGGGGGGGTGGGCACCCAGGGGGCACGCAGCCTCCTGCACCCCAGGGGGGTGCCGCGGACACCCCATCTGAGCCACCCCTCCATCCCCGCAGTTGTCACATCTGTTCAACGTGGCGCACACCCTGCGCATGCTGGTGCAGAAGGAGCGGAGCCTGGACATCCTCAAGGTGAGCCGGGCATGGGGGGGCTGCCTGGGCACCCTGAGATGGGCCGTGGGAGCCCTGTGCCAGGCACGAGCACCCCTGGGTTCCCCGAGGTGACAGTGTGTGTCCCCCCCCGCCCAGGGCAAGGTGATGGCGTCCATGTTCTACGAGGCCAGCACGCGGACCAGCAGCTCCTTCGCAGCGGCCATGAACCGGCTGGGCGGCTCCGTCCTGTCCTTCTCGGAGGCCACCTCCTCGGTGCAGAAGGGCGAGTCGCTGGCTGACTCCGTGCAGACCATGTGCTGCTACGCCGACGTGCTGGTGCTGCGGCACCCCCAGCCAGGCGCCGTCGAGGTGAGAGGGGCTGGGGGGGCCCACGTCCAGCCCTGAAGGTGTTGGGGGTCCCGCCCTGATGACGAGGATGGTGACCTGCGCTATGGGGCATGGCTGTGTTCCCTGGTGGGGCGGGCTGGGCAGGTCCTACCCTGGCTACATGGGGCTGGGGCGGCCACCTCCAGCCCTGAAGGTGTTGGGGGTCCTGCCCTGGTGGCGGGGATGTGGGACAGGGCTGTGTTCCCCCGTGGGGCAGGTCCTACCTTGGCCCCTATGGGGCTGGGGGTCCCATGTCCATCCCTGAAGATGTTGGGGGTCCCGCCCCCATGGTGGGGATGGTGCTATGGGGCAGGGCTGTGTCCCCCTGTGGGGGACGTGTCCAGCCATGAAGGTGTTTGGGGGGACACACCCCAATGGCGGGGATGGCGACCTGCGCTGTGGGGCAAGGTGATGTTCCCCCATGGGGCTGGTCCCACCCTGTCCCCCGTGGGGCTGGGGGGGCCGTGTCCCGCCAGCGCTGAGCCCCCTGCCCGTGCTGCCAGCTGGCCGCCAAGCACTGCCGGAAGCCAGTGATCAACGCGGGGGACGGGGTGGGGGAGCACCCCACGCAGGCGCTGCTGGACATCTTCACCATCCGCGAGGAGCTGGGCACCGTCAACGGCATGACGGTAGGGTGCGGGGGGGTCCAGGGAGGGGGGATGTGGGGTTGAAGGGCCCTGCCTGGGCCCGGGGAGGGGGGGGGTGTGTCTGACTGAGCGAGGGCTGTCCCCAGATCACCATGGTGGGCGACCTGAAGCATGGGCGCACGGTGCACTCGCTGGCCCGGCTGCTCACCCAGTACCGTGTCAACCTGCGCTACGTCACCCCCCCCGGCCTGCGCATGCCCCCCGACATCACCAGCTTTGTGGCCTCCAAGGGCATCAAGCAGGTGCGTATGGGGATTTGGGGATTGAGGGGGGGGGTGTGTGTCAGGGCCCTGCGCCCCCCCCCCCCCATCCCCGCTGACGGTGCGGCCGCAGGAGGAGTTCGGGAGCATTGAGGAGGCGCTGCCGGACACCGACGTGCTCTACATGACCCGCATCCAGAAGGAGCGGTTCCGCCTGCCCGAGGAGTACGAAGCTGTGAGTGCTTGGGGGGGGGGGGGGGGGTACAAGGAGATGGGGGGGGTCGTCTAGCCCTGGTGGGGGAACAGTGGTGGCTCAGCGGTGTGTCCCATGTCGTCCCCCCCCGGCAGTGCTTTGGGCAGTTCATCCTCACCCCCCACATCATGACCCGCGCCAAGGAGAAGATGGTGGTGATGCACCCCCTGCCCCGCGTCAACGAGATCAGGTGGGGACGGGGGGTGCTGGGTGGGGGCTGTGGGGGGTGTCTGTGGTGTGCTGGGTGGAGGGGGGGTATCCCAGGACAATGGGGGGGGGGGAAGTGGGGGTCCTGGGGTGTGGGGGGGTTGTGTGTCTATGGTGTGCTGGGGGTGGAGGGGCTCGGGGGAGGGGGGGGGAGGGCGGTTCAAGGGGGTGGGAGGTGAGCCTGGGGGGCTCTGAGGGGCTGGGGGGGGGCTCCAGGCCCTCGGGGGAGTGGGGGGGTGTCAGCGGTGTCCTGGGGGGTCCCTGGGGGGGGTGTGGGGTGTGTGTGTTTCAAGGGGGACGGGGCCTGCTGTTCGCTGTGCCGTGGTACCGGGAGGGGGGGGGTAGGTGTGTGTGTCTGTGTGTCCCGGGGGGCGGTGCCGACGTCTGACGTCACTTCCGCAGCGTGGAGGTGGACTCGGATCCGCGCGCCGCCTACTTCCGGCAGGCGGAGAACGGGATGTACATGCGGATGGCGCTGCTGGCCACCGTCCTGGGCCGCTTCTGACCAATAAACGTCACTCTGCCGCGTCATAACGTCACTCTGCCGCGCCGGGCGGGACATGGCGGCGCTCTGGAGGGGCTGCGGGCGGCTGCTGGCGCGGCGGCCCGGGGCTGCACAGGCGCTCACCGCCGGTAAGGGCCGGGGCCTGGCCCCCCGACCCCGCAGCGGCCCCCCCGGGTGTCCTCCCCCTCCCCGGTCCCGCTCCTGCAGCGGCCACGCTGTGTCCCCCGTCCCCCCGCCCCTGACCCCGCAGCGGCCACGCTGTGTCCCTTCGACCCCTGTCCCCTGCAGCGGGCACTCTGTGTGTCCCCCGCTGGCATCCCCCCGGGGGCACAGCCCCTCCTGTCACCTCCCCTCCCTCCTCCTGTCCTCTCTATCCCGCTCCTCTTCGCCTCCCCATCCCCTCCCCTTCCCCTCCCCTCTCCTCCATCACCCCTCCATCCCCTCCCCATCACGCAGCCCTTGCCGTGCTGCTGTGGGCACTGTCACCCCGGTGGGAAGCCGGGCAGGAGCAGGGTGGGTTTCCTGGTGCCTCAGGGGCTCATGCTTTGGCAGGGGAGGTGCTGCTGGTCCCCCAGGCTCAGGGGGGAGCGGGGACATGCTGCGCGTCCCAGCGGGTGAGGGTCTCAGGCCTGCTCAGAGCTGCGTCAGGGCCCTGCGCTGGAGCTGGGAGGGGTAACAGGGGGCTGGGAGGACGCACAGCTTCAGGAGTCACCCCAAAACCCTGGGTCGAGGCTGCTTGGGGAGCCCTACTCCCCCTGGGCAGGGATGGATGTTGGGACCTGGTGTTGAGGGAGTTCAGGTTCAAGAGCTCAGCCAGCGCAGCATGGGGCTGCGCCCCCCCAGGCGGGCTGCCCCTACTTGGCGGTGAAGGCCTGGGCTTGAGTCGGGTTGTGGAGGCGATGCCTGGGGAGACCCTCTGCCCCCAGAAGGCTCCTGGAGCCCCACACCCACGATTTATTCTCAGCAACAGGCAGCTCTGCCCCCCCTGCCCACCTCCGTGGTGCGGGGCTGGGGCTGGTTGGCAGGAAAAGCTTGTCCTGCCCACACTGTGTCTGCATGGAGCTGTGCGCGGCATGGGCTGGCCGGGAGCGGGGTCCCTGCGTGCTCCCCTCTGCACCCCCTGCTTACCGGCTGTGGTGCTCGCACGTAACCAGCCCAGGACACTGGAAAAGCACAGCCCTGGGGCCGGGGGGGTGCCCTGCCGTGCCAGGGCTCAGCTCAGCCGCTGGCCCTCCTCCCTGCTGCCCGCGGGGGGGGCAGCACGTTCCCCTGCCTGCTGGGGTCCTGCCAGGCCACCTCACTGTTCCTGCTGTTATTTTTATCTGATTTGATGGATTCTAATGCCTGGCACCTGCTGGGCTGTGCATCCACCCCTCGGTTCCTGGAGGGAGGCCAAAGTGGAGCCGGGAGGGGTGCCCAGGACCGGCCCTTGCCCGCTGCCGGAGCAGCTTTGGTGCAGCCCGTGGCTCCGGGCTCCAGCTCTGCCTGTTGCTGCTTCCCCCTGGAGCTGGCCCTGCCCTGCTGAGGTGCAGCCCCCCAATTCCTTGGGGGCACCCCCTGGGAGCGGGGTCATGCCCCTGGGGGTGTGTGCCTGCTCTGTGTGGGTGATGGCCCAGCACTGGATGCAGTTCCTGCAGCCAAGAAGAGGCTCTGCCGTCGTGCCTGGATGTCCCCCTGCCTGCGGCGGGTGCCCTTGCCCAGCCGTGGTGTGAGGTGGTGACGGTGGCAGTGTGGCTGTTCCTCCGGGGCAGGGGCAGCCCTGCTGGAGGCTGAGCCTCCCTGCTCCCTTTCCAGCTCCAGTGGGTAATGACCCTGTCCGAGGCTGGGCTCAGCCCCTCGCTGGTCCGTGTGGAGGAGGAAGGCTCCCTGTGCTCCATGCTGGGCAGACCCTGCCCCCGGGGCTGCTGTTCCCCTGGGCAGAGTGCGGCTGGGCTGGGCTAGGGAGCTTTGCTGGCCATTGGCCATGCCCGGCGTGTCCCACTGCACTCGCCCACTGAATCGCTGTCCTGCCTGGCGGCGAGAGCTGGGGCCGGGACAGGGCTCTGCCTCCCGCATCCCGGGCGCCGGGCCAGGATGCCAGCGGGGCCCGGGCACAGCGGGCAGCAGCACGTGCCCGTGGCGGTGACCTGGCCGTCTCTGCCTGCCGAGAGCAGTCCCGCTCCCCGCGGTGGCGGTAGGAGGCCTGCGGGGGATGCAGACGGTGTGGCCTAATTAGGCTTGGGCTCGTTTCAAAGTCCTCTGGCCCCAGGAGCAGCAGCCTGCGGGGTCGGCCATGTCCCCCCTGTCTCCCAGGGGCTGCCCATGGCACCTCTCGGCACTGGCCTCCCCACGGCTCAGGCAGCCACGAGCCCTTGCCCTTCTCTCTGGCTGCTCCAACGCTCCCCTGGCTGCTTCCCAGCCCGGGGCAGGACACGGTGGTGGCCACAGGGCTTGGCAGAGCCGCAGGGTCAGCTTGGGGCTGGTCCCTGTGTTCATGGTGTGGGGCGCAGCCGGGGGCTCCAGCCCTGTGCCGGAGCTGCTGCAGGGCCGTGCCGGTGTCAGCCTGGGCGAGCAAAGTCTTTGCAAGGGGCTTGGTCCAGCCACTCTCCCTGGCCCAGGAAAGGGTGCACGGACAGACCTGTCCCCCCCGGCAGCCCCAGTGATGCTTGGTCACCAGCGGGCACTGTGCCCAGAGCCTTGGGCACGGAGTGAGTAACATCGGCACCTTCTCAATGAGCGCAGCGCGGGGGCAGCCTGCCTGTGCCCAGTGGGAAGGTGGCCAGCGGGCAACCAGCCCTTCTGCTGTGCTGGCCCAGGTTCCCTCCTGCCACCACCCCCTGCCCCTGTGCGGCCACAGCCCGTGGACTGGCAGTGGCCACTCTGCTGTTGCGGAGGGGAGCGGTGGCTCTTGGGGCCCGGGGCAGAGCCTCAGCCCCTGGGGGGGCTGCCTTGCTCCAGGGTGGGAGATGGAGCCGGTGAGGTGGTGGCAGGAGACGCTGCTGGGAGCACGGCAGCTCCATGGGGCTGCAGAGACCAGGCCAGTCCTGTTGGGGCACATCCAGCCCAACTGGCCTTGGCTGGGACCCCAACTCCCACCTGGCCTCGGGTCAGCTCCAGGCTCCACTGGCCATCATAGCCATAGTGGGCTGATTCCAGGCCCTGCCCATGGGCTCCCTGGGGTCATGCTCCAGCACAGGAGAGACATGGACCTGTTGAGCGGGGCCAGAGGAGGCCACGGAGATGCTGGAAGGGCTGGAGCCCCTCTGCTGTGAGGACAGGCTGAGAGAGTTGGGGGGTTCAGCCTGGAGAAGAGAAGGCTCCGGGGAGACCTTGGAACCCCTTCCAGTCCCTCAAGGGGCTCCAGGAAAGATGGGGAGGGACTCTGGATCAAGGAGGGGAGCCCTAGGAGGAGGGGGAAGGGTTTGACACTGACAGAGGGGAGATGGAGCTGAGATGTGGGGAAGAAGTTCTTTGCTGTGAGGGTGGTGAGAGCCTGGCCCAGGTTGCCCAGAGAAGCTGTGGCTGCCCCATCCCTGGAGGGGTTCAAGGCCAGGTTGGAGGGGGCTGTGGGTACTGGGGAGGAGACAGGAGTGCTCCCCTGACCCAGCCTGGGGTCAGTAGCCCTTTGGCTGGGACCTGCTCCCTGCGGTGCTGCTGGGGCTGTCGCAGGGGGACTGATGGCCCCGTGAGGGAGCAGGTGACGGGGGCTGGGCGCTGCTGGGGATGCAGCCGGGGCTCTGCCAGCCTGAGCATCCTCGGCATGCCATGGTGAGGAGCCACTCCTGGGGACGGTCTGGGCAGGGCTGGCGGGAGGAGGGGGGACACTGGGGCTGCCGCTCCCCAGGATGGGGTCTGGCTGGGTTCAGGGTTTCCAAGAACAGAGCAGAGTCTGGAGACCTGCCTGGGACCCCTCCCGGGGGGGACGAGCAGGGAGCCAGGGGAAGGAGCGCCGGGCCAGCCGAGTTGCGTCGAAGGGGTCAAGGGTGTCGGGTGGAGCGGGAGCTGCCAAAGGCCCAGCTGAGCAGCCCCCGGCGGGGGACGCGCGCAGCAGACGGTCCCTCGCACTGATATGGCAACACGGCCAGGAGCCGTGCCAGCCGCCGGCCCGCGGCAAGGAGCTGGGGCTGGCCCAGCGACCCTCACCCTCCCGTCCTGGCTGCCTGGCACGGCTTTACAAAGAAGGGGATGGCGGTGGCAGAGTTTGTGCGGTGCTCGGGGAGGGATTTTGGGAAGCACGAGGCTCAGGAAGGGCTGTGACGGGGAGCAGCCGGGTGGGCTCTGCCCCGACAGCCCCGGGCACCCTGGGCGAGGGATCGGCCCCATCTCAGGGGCCTGGGGAGAGGGCGCAGCCGAGCCCCGCTTTGGAAAGAGGTGCTGTGTCGTCCCAGCGGTGCCCTGAGGCACTTGGCCGCTGCGGGAGGGTGCGGACAGGTTTGGCGTAGGGTGAGCTCCATGCCAGGACAGGCACAGCAGGGCCAGCGCCAGCTCAGCGGGACGAGGGACGCAGAGGCTGTGCTTGGGCAGGAGGACTCAGGGGTCGGCAGGGGGCTGCGGGGGCTGCCTTGCCACCATGGCCACCTGAGCGGGCTGTGCTGGCCACAGGGACCCTCATGGGAGCTGGTGATGTGATCGCGCAGCAGCTGGTGGAGCGGCGGGGACTGCAGGGGCACCAGGGCTCCCGCACCATGAAGATGATGGCCATCGGCTTCTGCTTTGTGGTGAGTGCCAGCATGCCATGGGCCACCCCAGCCCTGCCCTGTCCTGTCCCTGCAGCATGGACTTGGTGGGGTGGGATGGGGATGGGATGGGGATAGGGATGGGGATGGGATGGGGATGGGATGGAGATGGGATGGGGATGGGATGGGATGGGAATGGGATGGGATAGGGATGGGGATGGGGATGGGATGGAGATGGGATGGGGATGGGGTGGATGGCTGTTTCAGCGGGGCAAAGCCATGGTGCCTGAGTATGGGCTGAGCCATCCCGGTGCCACTCCAGCAGCCACGGGCAGCGCTGAGGAGGAGCACCCTGTGCCCTGCGGGAGCCCTCAGTGAAGGACAGGGTTGGCAGCCCCTGTCCGTGCAGCCTGGTCACCCGTGGCCATGCCTGCTGCTGGCACCAGCCCCCAGGGAGATGTCCCTTGGCAGAGGGTGACTCTGCACCCAAGAGTGCAGACCTACTTTGCTCCGTGTGCGCAGCGAGGCTGGATCCCGACCCATCGGCTCCTGGGAGGCACTGGGTGGGGAGGGCTTGGGTGGCTCTGGCAGAGCCGGGGTCCCCCTGCCACGGACGCTGCCCCTCACCATCCGGCTCCCGCAGGGCCCCGTCGTGGGCGGCTGGTACAAGATCCTGGATCAGCTCATCCCGGGGGCCACAAAAGTGGTGGCTGCGAAGAAGATGGTCCTGGACCAGGTGGGTGCCATGTGGGCGAGGGGTCTCGTGCTGCAGGACGGGGCAGTGGCACGGCCACGCGTGGGAGCTTCCATCCCGCTCTGAGAGCCCGGGCTCGGTGCAGTGTGCTGGGCATGCCGGCTGTGCTGTGGAAGCCGTGGGGATCTGTAGGGATCCACGTTTTACCCTCGTTGCAGCTCTCCCAAGGCTGTTGAGAGTTGCCATCTCCCTGCAGTGCCATCCCCGGTGTCCCCGCTGCGGTGGGGGGTCCTGGGGATGGGGACCCGGGAGCTGCCCTGGCTCCTACCCTTGTCCTGTGCCCAGGGCTGGCCCCGCCGTGGCAGAGGGCTGGGGCAGATGGGGCTGCAGAGGGACCCACCCTTGGCCTGGCCCTTCCAGAGGCCCCACGGTGGTCCTTGTCCCTCTGTGCGGCTCTGCTGTGGAGCAGCACACCGAGTAGACACAGGGCATCAGGCAAGCTGGGCCAGCAGCCCCCTCGCCCTGTGCCGCAGGGCCGGCGCCGGGTGCCACAGGCTGCCCAGCCTCAGCTCCGACTCCTCTCTCGCAGGGGGGCTTTGCACCGTGTTTCCTTGGCTGCTTCCTCGCCATCACGGGGGCCATGAACGGTCTGTCGGTGGAGGAGAACTGGTCCAAGATCCGGCAGGTACGTGCTGCTTCCCGGGGCTGGCGTGGAGCTGGCGGCAGCCAGGACGCCTCGACATCTCCTCCCGGTGCACCGGTGCCGCCGGCTGCCGCCATCTGTGGTCATGCCCATTCCCGTGCCCTGGCACAGCACCGGCTGCGTGCCCCCAGCTCTGCCATCGTGCTCCCATCCTCACCCTGGTCTGCAGCTCCGTTGTGCCCCGGGATCCCCAGCGTGGAGCTGGCTCTGTGGGTGCCCCACAGTGGGGTGAGGAGGCATCCACCCCGCTGCTGTGGGGTGTGGGGCAGCTCTGCCTGGCCAGGGGGTGCGCAGGGACAGTCCTGCCGGGCTCAGCGCCGGGTGCCAGGGCCCAGGGGGCATCAGGAGGCTGGTGCTGCCCGTCCTGCGGGCACTGGTGCCGGGGGCTGCTCCCGGAGCTGTGGCTCCGGGGTCTCGCCTGGTGCCACCCGGCTCCCTGCGTGCCTCCCTCCGGCCCCTCTCCTGGCTGCGTCTCCAGAGCCATTACCGAGATGGCTCCCATTAGCGGCGATTGCTGGAAACCAGCGCGAGAGCTGAGTCAGCGCGTCCAGAGGGTGAGTCACCGGGGAGCGGGTGACCCCCCGCCGCTGATGAGGCACACCAGGGTGGTCGTGCCGGGGGTGCACTCGCAAGCCAATGGCTACCGGGGCTGCGTGCGAAGGGCCCCAACCCAGCTGGACCCTCTGCCCTTGGGGGCTGTTGCCCCAGCCAGGCCATCAGCTGCTGCCCCGGGCCAGGGCTCTGCCTGGGGTGCCGTCGCCCAGAGCGGATTCCTTTGCACGGGTGCACCCACCGGGCACAGGCCAGTGGCCCACTGGGCTATGGGTATCCACCGGCAGAGCCCTTTCCTGCCCCCAGTCCTGCCGTGGGGCACAGGGAGCAAAACTTGGGGGGGACTAAGTTACCTCATCTCTCTCCTGGCTTTGTGAGAGCAGCTACTGGGGTGCGGGGTGTTTTGAGACACCCCGGAGGCAGACGCAGGCTGGCCCTTGGCACGGGCAGCACCCCCAATGCTCCCGTTCACCCTGGTGGCATCTCAACCAGGTCCTGCCGTGTATCTCACCTTGCCTCCCCCAGAGACACCTGCCGGGGCCTGAGCATGGCGGTGGGTGGTTCCGGTGGTGGGTGACTCCTGCAAGCTGGGGGTCCCAGCCGGTGCCCTGCCCTGGGGGGGGGTGGGGTGGTGCTGGGCTGGGGGCCAGGCAGTGGCAGCTGGCAGCCACCTTCACCCCTGGCTTGGGGCGCATCCGCCTCTCCCCACGCAGAGGAAGCGTCAGCAGAGCATCCATCACCCTGCGCCCGCTCGCCACGTCCTGGGCTGCCGGCCAGTGCCGGAGGGGGCCGGGCTCCCGGCTGAGTCACAGCCCGGCTGGGTGAGGGACTCGTCCTGCTGCTGTGGGACCGGGCTGCGGCATGGCCACCGGTGCGGCACGAGGACGGGGCAGCACCTCAGGCTCCCAGGGCGGCCGCCCTGGCTCGGTGCCCTCTCCATCCCTGCCCCATGGTGCCTGGGAGGGGGCTCGAGGGACATGGGGCTGGACGGGGGCTCACAGCCTGCGCCGAGAGGAGCCTGAGGCTGCTGCAGGTGCCCCGGCTCACGTCCTGGCATCTTGACACCTTAGCTTGCCCCATGCCTGCCCCACACCTGCCCCTGCTCTCCTCCCGGGCAGGGCAGCCTGTGGTGGCCTGGCCATGGCACCGTGGGCCATGTCAGCGGCAGGAAGGGCTCCTGGTGGGGACAGAGCAGTCGTGGCCACCCTCTCCCTGCCACCCTGTGCTTGCCCCAGGTGGGCACAGTGCTGGGACAGTTGTGGGGGATGCGGGGACCCCATACCCAACTGGAGCAGGCATGGAGTCAGGGGGATCGTGGTAGGAGACAGTGGCTCTGTGTGCTCCCAGCCAGTGCCGGTGCCAGCTCTGGGCCCTGTTTCTGGAGCCAGACCCTCGGCATCCCCTGCCTCTGCCCGTGGCACCCGAGGGCTCCTGGGGAATGGCTGCGTGGCAGGGCTGGGCACATGTGGCAACTGGGTGGGAGCAGGCGGCTCTGGGCACTCACAGCCTCCCTTCTTCCCCAGGACTACACGGATGCCCTGCTGACCAACTACTGCGTAAGTGCTGCCCGGGCTGTGCCGTGTCCCCAGCTGGGCTCCTCTGTGCCCCTGTCCCTGTCCCCCACTGCCCTGGGCTCGGCTGGGTGCCCTGAGTGCCCAGGCGGAGGTGGGCAGGGGACGGGGGTGCCGGTAGGGCCCCTTCTCCACCGTCTGCTTCTCTACCCAGATCTGGCCACCGGTGCAAATGGCAAACTTCTACTTGGTGCCCCTGCAGCACAGGTAGTCATGCGGCCGGGGACCCTTGCCCCCTGGCTCCCGGAGCCCACCACTGTGGACCCTGTCCCCTCTGTCCCTAGGCTGGCCGTCGTCCAGTGTGTCGCCATTGTCTGGAACTGCTATCTCTCCTGGAAAGCAAATCGGATGTGAGGGGGAGCCGTGTCCCCCCCAGCCCGCCCGGCTCTGCCCCATCTCCGCAGCCCCTGGAACCGGCGCCCGTGGCTGTGGGTGGGGACGGGATGCTCAGGGTCCCACAGCAGCTGTCCCGTCCCGCTCTCTCCTCGGGGACCTCCTCACCTGCAGCTGCGGCTGTCACTGCTCCAGGGACACACAGGGGAGGTGGCGGTGACGGGTCCACCTTGAGACAGGACAGAGCTTGGAGCTGCTCCAGGCCCAGCAGCTGTGCCCCTCGAGGCGCTCCTCCGTCCGGGCTCGCTCCTCTCCCCGGCCCGTGGCCCCGCACGGGGTGTTCCTGCTGTGGCATCGCTCTGCCCTTCCCCGGCGTGAATCCCGGGAGGGCGAGGGGCCAGAGTGGCAGGTGCTGGTGGTGCCGGAGGTTGGGCACTGCCTGGCTCGGTGCCGGGGCCGCTGCTGCCTGCCCCACTGCCTGCCGCAGTTTGGGTGCGCTGCCCCCCAGAATGTGTTTCTCTCTGCTGCGGACAGTTGGAGCACCCAATAAATGGCATTTTTCCTTTTGATCTCGTGACACTTGAGCCCGTGTTCCTCCTCCCCACGCCAGGGGCTGTGCAGAGTTGGGGGTTCCAGGCCAATTGTTCTGTGCTGACGGAGCTGCTGGCAGCCCTCCTGTCCCCTCGGTGGGGTGGGGACCCAGCGCCACTCTCCCAGCCCGCAGGCAGGGCCTTGGGGCAGGGGCAGAGTGGCGGCTCTGCTCTCTGCCTGTTCCCCGAGGAGCAGAGTGTGCGGCCCTGGGGCTGGCATCGTGCATGGGGCTGGGGGTGGGCTACCCCGGCTGTCTCAGTCTGGATTAGGGGTCACCAGGTCCCACTGTGGCTGTCTCTTGGGGTGTGATGGTGCCTCCACTGCTGCTGGGCAGTGGGACAGGCCGAGCTGCACCCAGGGGACAGGGGCGCTGGGGGCAGGACCCCCCTCCGGGGCTCACAGGATGCTTGATGCGGGGCTGTGCATCAAAGGGGAGGATGCAGGACAGGTCTGGGTGAGGGCTGGAGCCGGGGCTGTGATGAGGCCATGTCTATCTGTTCCCTGTCCGAGCGATCCTGCCTGTTCTGCCTGCAAGGAGCCCCAGGCGCTGCTGCCCTGTGGAGCTGCACGTCTGGGCTCACCTACACGGGCAGGGTCTGGCTCACACAGCGCCCTGCCCGCGGGGCAGCGCCTGACCGGGGTCTCCACAGCGGAGCTGGTGGGACCACGGTGGCTACTCTCACCTGGGGGTCTGAGCCCTGCCCCTTCGGCTGTGCTGGATGGAGCCGTCCCCGGGCGCTGCCAGCACCAGGCTGGGCGCTGAGGGGGATGGGCTCTTCTTCCCCTTCCAGCCCCCACGGAGCCGGTGGCCGTGCCAGCCCGGGCAAATGGTGCCCTCGCACACCCACCCTGGCACAGGGGCTGTCCCTGCTCTGGCCTCAACACAAAGCATGGGGGAGCTGAAACCCGCGCAGGACCCCGATGTGCCCTGCTGGGGATGGAGCCGCAGAGCCCACCCGGCTGCCAGCCCTCAGCCCCAGAGGGAGGGAAGGGGGCTGCAGCCGCAGCCACCCCACAGCACGGTGGAGCAGCACTCGGTGTGGGGCTGGGGCCATGCGATGGGGCTGTGTGTGGATGGCACCGGGCTTTGAGGGGCTGGAGGGGCTGCAGGGCTCAGCTCAGGCTCTCCCCAGGCCACGGGGTGGGTGCCATCCGCGGATGGCAGGACTTGGCAGCCCCAACACGCAGACCTCTCGCAGCTGCGCCCGGGGTGAAGGGGTCCTGGTGTGTCAGCAGCGAGCGAGCTGCAAGCATGGCATGGGCCGGGCACTTGTCCCCGGCAGCAGCCAGCCCCACGGTGCGGGGGCTGCCAGGGCTGGGGTGGGTCGAGCCCAGCCCCTGCTGAGGGCTCTGCCCTAGAGCCGCGGGGAGGAGGCGCCGGGTGCCAGCCTTCACACCAGATCCACATCACGGGTGCATGGCTCCGTGTGCTGCTGAGCCGCGGGCAGGGCCATGCCCCAGCCCCCAGTGCCGCCCGGGGTGGGATGCGCTGTGTGACGGGACAGGCCGAGCCCCCGTCCCCGGGCTCTGCCTTACTCCGGCCCCATGGAAGGAGCCCGCTCCGGGCCCCTCTTGGTACCTGCACCAGCCCCGGCGCTGGGTGTCAGCTGGGTTCCCCCCCTGCCCACGGGCACCCACAGCGCTGCCGGGGGGCACGGGCAGGGCCGCAGGGCTGCCGGGGGGGGGTTGCCGGCAGCAGTGTGGTGCACCAGCGGCTACCTCACCTCTTGGCAGCGGCGGCCGGTGCCCCGGGCTGGAACATCCTGCATGCAGCACAGCGCTGCCGGCTCCGGTGCCGTGGCTCTATGAGTCACGGAATTTGGCTGGTGGTGCCTCGCTGCCGTCTGCGGCGACCGCCTGCCGCGTGTGCCACGGTGTGACCTCGCCACCGCCACCTCTGCCCGGGGTACGGGGCCGCCATGGCCGGCCACAGCCAGGCCCTGTGTCCCCCCACCCGTGCCCGTCCTCTGCCGGTGGGTGCCGGTGGCCGGGGGTTTCCTCCCACACCCAGAGACGGCCCCCCCGCCGCGCCCGGTGCCTGCCCGGGACGTCGCTGCTCGACACGGCCGCTGGTCCCGGCGCACCGGGAGGGTGCCAGGCCGAGGGGCCGCGGGTCAGCCCTGTCCGCCGGCCCGGCGCGGCTCACCGTGTCCCGGTTGCCCCGGCAGCGCTCCCCGGCCGGTCCCGGCCCTTCAGCACCGCGGACAGCGGCACCGCGGGCACCGGGCCGCGCGCGGGCGGCGCTCGGTGGACGGGGCCGGGGCGGGGGGAGCAGGGGGCGTCGGGGGGGCCCGGGGGGCAGCACGGGCGGAGACCCCCCGGCCCAGGGCACCTGCCGGCACCGGCCCCTCCGGGTGGGCGCCGGGACGGGACCGGGGTGGCCGTCCCCGAGACCGGGAGGAGCGGGGCTGCCCCACCGTCCCGGCGCTCACTCCCGCGGCCCGGTACCCCGCTCCCCGCCGCCGTCCCGGTGCCCCTCCCGCCCCCGCCCCCCGCCGGTCGGTGCGTGCCCGCCGCTGACGTCAGCCCGAGCTCCCGGACCTATATAACCACCGGCCGCGCCGCCCGCTCAGCTCCCACGGGACGGACCGCGCTCCGCTCCACCGGCAGCGCACCGGCAGGGGACAGGGGACACAGCACCGGGTACGGGGCGGCGCACGGGACGGGGGCAGCGCGCCGGGCAGGGCACCGGGGAGGGCGCAGCGCGTAAGGGACGGTGCGGGCGGGCAGGGAGGGGGCACCGTGGCGGGCCGGTCCCCGCGCTGCCGGGTACGCGATCCCCTCGGGTCCCCCGGCCCCTGCAGCCGGCCCGGTGCCCCGGTCTCTCCCCGGTGCGCTGAGCCCCCGGCCCCGCAGGTGCGGACGGAGCCGAGGATGCGGCGGGCGCTGCTCACCCTCCTGCTGCTGCTCGCCCGCCCGCCGCTCGCCGTCGCCCGCCCCGTGCGCCCCGACGGCTCCGTCCCGGCGGCCGCGGCCGGGGCCGAGGAGCGGGGCCGCCCGCTGTGGCCGCCGCTGGCGGGGCCGCCCCCGGAGCCGTGGCGGGCGCGGCGGGACGAGCCGCCGCTCTCCATCGACCTCACCTTCCACCTCCTGCGGCACCTCCTGCTGCTCGCCCGCGCCCAGAGCCAGCGCGCCCGCGCCGACAGCAACCGCATCATCCTCGACGCCGTGGGGCGCTGAGCCCCCCCGAACCACCCCCCCCCGGGGCTGCGCCGGGATCCGGCCACCGCCTCTGCCTCCGCTCCGCGGGCCGCTCCGCGCCGCACCGGCACCGGCACCAGGCTGCGCCTGCTGCTCCCGCCTCATCCTCGGCGCCGGGGCAAGCGGGCGCGGGACCGGCCCTGGGACGGGCCCGCACCGATTTTGTAATAAAACGTGGTGAAAACCCGAGGCGTGAGCGAGTGCGGGGCGGGGGGGAGGCGGCCGCGGCTCACCGGGAACGGGGGGGACACGGGCTGAGCAGAGCTGGGGGAGCAGCTGGGTGGGCAGCACCGAGCACACCGGGCCTGGGCACGGGGCTCCGTGTGTCCCTGGGTGTGTGGGGGGACGTACAGTGGTTTCTGGGGGGGGGGAAGGAGCTCCCAATCCCTGCGGTGGGGCAGCCCTGGGTGTGGTGGGAAGTGAAGGGTGCAGAGCGATGGGAACAGCGGGCAAAGGGGTGCTGCACCCAAATACGGGCATCTGGGGACGTGAGCCGGGGGGGACCAGAGCTCTGCATGCAGTTACACCCCCTCCCTGAGGGTGGGAGGGCTCACGGGGCAGGGGGGGTTGGATACAGACCCGGCAGGAGGGACACAGCCGGCCGTGCAGGTCTCTGGAGGGCATTTGGGAAGAACTGCTTGGGGATGTGATGGTGGAGGCAGCGGGGGTCAGTCCCCAAGGGCAGGCAGGAACGCAGGCAGCAGGGCGCAACCCCTGACTTCAAGGGAGCCAGTTTCGGAGAACCGGCGGGTGGGGGCTGGCGGGAGGCAGCGACGAAGGGCGAAGGAGCTGAGGGAAGTTGGGAGGACTTTGGGGATGAGCTCAAGAGTGGTGACAGGACACCAGGATGGCTGAGGGTGGAAGGGCCTCGGGAAAGCCCCCGCTCCAACCCCCTGCTCAGGGCAGGGGCAACCGGAGCTGGTTGCTCGAGGCCGTGTCCACCTGGGCTTTGAAAGAGGAAAGTCCATCTGGATGTGAGAAACCTGGAACTGGAAGACCGTACCAGCAAGAAAAACCACACTGGAACAGGTTCCCCAGAGATATCGTTGTAGTTTCTCCCTCCTTGAAGATATTCAAAGAAGGCCTGGACACAGACTTGGACAACTGGCTCCATCCCACCCTGCCTGGGCTGGGACTGTGGGAGCTCCAGAGGCCTTTTCCCCCCTGGTGTGTCTGTGGATACGTCATGGTTGGGCGGGGGGGGGCACCACCTCCCTGGGCAGCCTATTCCAGGCAACCTCTTTGATCAGCCTCACCGTAAAAAAAGCAGGGGGTTTTGACAAAAAAAAAAAAAAATGGAAAAAAGTTTCATTGGAATCTCCCGTGTTTTGGTTTGTGCCTGTTGCCTCTGGTCTTGGCACTGGGCACCGCTGGGAAGAGCCCGGCTCTGTCCTTCCCTCCCATCGGACACGTTCAACCACAATTGGATTCAATCCCCCCCCGAGCTTCCTCTGCTCCGGGCTGAGCAGTCCCAGCTCCTCTCACGCAGCAGACGCTCCAGCCCCTTCAGCATCGCTGTGGCCCTTCCCTGGACTCCAGAGCCCCCACTCCCTGTCTGCCAACGCTTCTCCCCCACAGCCCGGGCTGCTGTTGGCCCCCTCCGCCAGGAGGGCACGTTTCTGCCACCTCTCCAGCTCGGTGTCACCACAGAAGAGTTTGTTGGTGTTGCCCTTCACATCCCCTAACAGGTTCAGCTCTGGATGGGGGCGCAGAGCTGGGCAGTAATTCCTGGTGCACTCACAGGCTCATGGCTCGGTGCAGAGCTGCCCACTGGGACTGGGGAGAGACACGGATGTGCTGGGAGTCAGCCTGGAAACACTGGGAACCCACGGTGGAGATCCAGCACAGGGGCACGAACACATGGGAGGGACACACGCCACAGGAGTAACTGGAAATCGCCTGGGTGTGCAGGGAGGGGGTCAGGTGGCCAGAGACTGGTCGGGGATGGGATGTGCAAGGTCAAGGAGAGAGTCCACCCCCACCCCTGGGCAGTCGGGGGTTGCTCAAGGGCTGGGGAGGTGAAAAGCACCTGGAGAATCAGGCTCAAGGAGGAAAAGTACCCAAAATGGAGGAGAACGAGGCTGGGGCTCTCCTGAGACACCTTGACCCCTAGGGGTGGCACCCAAGGGTGCTGAGGGGCTGCCAAGATCCTTGTGAGCCCCTCTTGGTCATCTCTGGAAGGTGACAGGGACAGGAATCCCTGAGGAGCGGCAAAAGGCCAATGCCGCGTCTCTGAATGGCTGGTGCAGCGATGGAGAGGCCACTCAGCCTCACCTCGGTCTCTAGGGACCACCCGAGCCCTCCCAGGGCACATTTGGAGCACGTGAAGGAGCAGACGGTGATGGGGGGGGATGTGTGGTGCCATGCCCCCACCATGGTGGGCTCAGCTGCAGCGTTGGTCCCTCTCACCCACCTCCCTGCCCAAGCAGGGTCCATGCTGGAGGCAGCTGGAGCTGCTCCGACCCCCGCCCCCAGCCCTGTTTTAAGGGCTATTGTGCTCTTGGGAGTTTTTCCTGGTAACTGATGGGAATTTCCTCTGCCCCAGCTTGTCTCACCAGCTCCTGCGCTGTCCCTGTGCCCAGGGGGGTCTGGCTCCAGCTCCCCACACCCCAGGAGGCAGCTGAGGGGCCTCCTCTTCCCTGGCTGCCCAAGCCCGGCTCCTGTCCCCGCTGTGTCCCCTGCCTGGCTGGGTGTCCCTGCCTGTGCGGGGCCCCAGAACCATCCAGGAGCAGGGGAAGGGTCCTGCTGGCACAGCGCAGGCACGGGGGTCTCCTTGGCTGCCAGGACACCCCTTCCCTCATGGGGACCCCCCAGGGCCCAGCTCCTAGGTTAACCCGACGTGGTGGCATTATGCTTCCCTGGCTCCTGTGAGCCCGTCCTTGCCCGTCCTCACCCATCATTGGGGGTCCTGCACCCCAGCCCTGGCCAGCCTGGTTGCCCTCGGGCTTGCTGTGGGGCGCTCAGGTCTGCCAAGTACTGGGGGGGCTCAGCAGCCAGCCCTTGCTGCCCCCTGGCAGGGGAGAGGGGGGGTGAGCTGGGGACACCCCAGTGGTGCCCCAGACCCAGGGGACCTGCCCAGCCCCAGCTTCGGCCCCACGAGGAGCCCCTCGCCATGTGCATCAGCTGCTGCATCAGCCGTGACGCCGGGGCGGCGCGGGACCAGGCAGGTGACGCAGGCAGCGCTGCCATGGCCCTCCCGGTGCGGGGGGCGTGGGCCCCGACCCCGGCACTGATGGTGCTGCCGCCGGTGTGTACTCAGCCAGCTCATCCCGGCGCTGTTTGCTCGCTGCGCCCGGGGGACGGTGCGGCCGAGACGGTGTCTGGGACAGCGCTGGGGGCGGGGGGGGGGGGGGGGCGCAGAGGGGCCTAGACACAGTTCCTCACTCCCAGGAAGGGGCTGTAGGTTGGGGACAGATACCCCCCTCACATTGTGAAGGTCCCAACTGCCATCCCACCCTGGGCTGCCGGCGTCAGGCTGCACCAAGGGTCCCCAGGGAGCCAGCGCGGAGCCATGGAGGAGGATGGCAGCCCCTGTGCCCACCCCAGCCCACACACCACACTGGGGATGACGTCCTCACACACGGTTTAATGTCGGGAAGGGGCAGCTCTGGCGTCTGGGGAATTGCAGGGGCAGGGCTGGGGCTCGCCGAGGGGTGACAGGGACGGGGACGTGCTGGAGGGTGCCGCTGCTGCCCACGGTGCCGGCTCAGTGCTGACCTGTGCGGGAAACGGGCCTCAGCGCCATGGGGGGGGCCATGGGACTAGGCAGACAGGGAGGGGCTGGGGGTCCCCGAGGTGTGAAACCCCCCCCATCCGCATCCCCACCACCATCTGTCCCCAGAGGGTGCCTCCTCCACCCCATGGGCAGCCCATGGCCCCATCCCCTCAGTCCCAGACAGGGTCTCACCATGGGGAGAGCTCACCGGCTTCTGCCTCGGCCCCACATCTGCAGGGGAAAGGGAGTGACAAGCTGGAGACAGGGATGCCCTGTCACGCTGCAGGACCGGCGGGTCACGCAGTGCTGGCCATGGCATGTCCCGTTTCCCCCCCACCTCCATGGGCACGGCGGCCCCAGGCACGTCAGGGACTCACCCTCCGCAGCCTCGGGCCCCTCCAGGCTGTCCAGCCGGTCCTCGTCTGCCGCGGCCTCGCTGCCATCGCCGGGTCCGTCCACCTCCTCCTCGCCCAGCGGCTCTGCGGGGCAGGGGACGGGTCAGCCAGGGCCCCCCCCTCCCACGGCACGGGCCGGCTGGGGACACCCCGCGGTGGGGATGCGACCAGCCCAGTGTGGGAGCCCGGCCCCGGTGTGGGACACAGAGCCCACGAGCCAGAGGGGGCACGGGACAGGTCTGGCCCCGCAGGGTCTCCGGGCAGCGCTGAGGGGCTGCACACCCCCATTCCTGTGCACGAGGGGATGCATCCCCATGCAGGGCGTGAGGTGGTGGGGGGCTTTCCCCCTCCAAGGGCTGGTTGTCCCCAGCAGTGCCGTGCACCCCCTGGACCCTCCAGTGCCGGCACCTGTCTGGAAGTCGATGGTCCTCAGCATCTCCGCCACGTAGTCTACGTTGATGGAGAAGTGGTCCATGTTCTCGTAGCCGGGCTCCGGGCGGCTGCTCATCGACACCTTGGACATGTCTGTGATCCTGCAGGGCAGGCAGAGCCCCGGGAGCTGCCGGCGTCCCACACCCAGGGGTCCCCCGTGTCCCCAGCCATGGCCCAGCCACAGCCGTGACCCTCCCACCCTGCCCCCAGCCCTGTGCCCCCCATTCTGCCCCTGTCCCCCCACGCCCACAGCCCTGTGCCACCCCAGCCCCACTCACTTTTTCAGGAGCTCCTTGGAGTGCTGTGGAGGAAAGTGGCGGGGGGGGGGTGTCAGTGACTCCCAGGAGTAATGGGACCCCAGGAGCCAGACGTCACCCCCGTCACAGCCACAGCCCATCACATCCCTGGGGGCAGCCCCAGAGCCTCTGGAGTGACTGCAGTTCCCCCCCTCCAGCCCTGTGGGGCAGCCCCAGCCCCCTCAGAGGTCCCTGCACCCCCGCACCTCCCACCCACACAGACCTGCAGGTACACGGCCATCTGGGGCTCCTCCATGGCCTGGATGGCCGACTCCACCAGCTTGGAGGAGGTCTCCAGGTGGTCTCCGTACTGGCGGATGAGGCCCCGCACGCGCTGCACCTTGGCCTCCTGCTCCCGCGCGATGCTCTGCAGCAGCTCCTTCTTCCGCTCCTCCAGGATGCTGTACAGCGAGTCGAAGCGCAGCCCCAGGTGCTGCTTCTGCCGCCGGCCATTCTCCTGCGGGAGCACCGGGATCAGGGGCTGCCCCGGTCCCGCCGTGTCCCCCACCGCGGGCATGGCTCCAGGGACGCCCTCCCCGGCCCCCACCTCGATGGTGTGGCAGATCTCCTCCATCTGGGTGATGATGGCCTGGATGCGGTCGTTCCCCGCCACCAGCATGGCGATGCCGTCGCTGAGCTCGCTCTGGGAGGGGACAGGACGGGCGTGAGGGACGGCTGCGTGGGCCGCCCCCGGGCCCCCCTTCGCCTCCCCCTCCCCCCCTTCCCCAGGGCCACCCACCTTCTGTCGCTGGTAGACGGCGGGCAGCGGGGCGACCTCGCAGTCCTTGTGCGCCCCGAAGACCTTGCAGAGGGAGCAGGTGGGGGCCTCGCAGCGCAGGCAGTAGATGTTGATCCGCTCGTCCTCGTGCTCCTCGCACATGAGGTGCTGCTCGGCCTTGGCGTGCAGGGGCCTGCGGGGGGGGGCGGGCACCACAGCCCACCGGTGGGTCCCAGACCCCAGGGACACCCCCAGGGCCCCAGGGACGCTCCCGGTCCCGTATAGGTCCTGTTACCCGCCCCCCCAGCGCTCCCACCCCTCTGCCTGCCCCCCTCCCCCGTGGGCTCCCTTTCACCCACGGGACTCGCCCCCCCGTGGTCCCCAGTGTCCCCGCACCTGGCCGACTCCTGCTTGTAGATGTCGATGATGTTCTCCACCAGCAGGTTCCGCTGCAGCCCGTACACCCCGTGCCGGTCCAGCACCACCTCGTGGCGGCACGACGGGCACCGGAACCGGCCGCCCGACGGCACCGCGCTGGAGCCCCGCGACTGCCACAGCGGGTTGGAGGCCTGGGGGGCGGCGGGGCGGGGGGAGGTCACGGCCGCGGCTCCCACGCAGCCCCCCCCACCCCCGGCAGCCCTCCCCGACGGCTCTCGCCGCGGCAACCCCCTCCCAGGCTCCGCCGCCGGCAGCGAGACCCCACAGAGCCCGGTCCCTCCCGGCCGTGCCCCCGCATCCCCCGCCGGGCACGGACACGGACACGGGCACGGCCGCGGCCCCCGGCCCCCGACGCGACCGAGCAGTCCCCGCCGAGCCGGGAGCGGCCCCGAGCGCGGCCCGGCGGGGGGGTCCCGGCGGCTCGTCCCGGGGCCGGATGCGGCCCCGCCGCCGGTCGGTGTCCGGTCGGGGCGCACCTGGAAGACGTCGTTGGCGCATTTTCGGCAGAGGTTGTGCTGGCAGGGCAGGATGACCACGGGCTTGGTGAACATCTCCAGGCAGATGGGGCAGATGAGCTGCTTCTCCAGGCTCTCCATGCTCCGCGCCTCCGCCAGCAGCGGCTTCAGACCCACCGCGAAGTTCATCGCCGCGGTCCCGGCCCGGCTCTGCCCACCACGGCCCCGCTGCGGCTCCCGCTCCGGCCCCGGCCGCCCGGTGCCCGCTCTGCCCCGGCCCCGGCCCCGCTGAGCGCGGGGCTAATTTTAGCCGCCCCCGCCCCGCCGGGGCCGCCGCAGCTGTCGGCGGCGTCGGGTGACACTGAGTCACGGCGCCGCGGCGGGGGCCCCCCGGGACCGAGTGACCCGCGGGGACCGAGCGACCCACCGGGACCGCCTCGGGGAGGCCGAGCCGCACACCCCCCGCCCCGGGCATACCTCCCCTTCGTGCCCACCCCGGCCCTGAGCTCTCGGCCGGGGCAGAGCCCCCCCCCCCCGAGACGAGCAGCGCTGCTCCCCGGGGACTCCCCCACCACCCGGGGTGGATGAGGGGCTGGGGTCCCGTCCCGCCGGACCCCGGTCAGGCTGGTGCGGGGTGCGCAGGGCCCCGGGAGGGCAGAGCTGCCGGGGTCTCGCCGGGAGGTGCGGGCTCTGCCCCACAGACAGCGGGGCTGGGAACAGGCCAGGGTCCCCCAGGCCCCACGGACCCCGTCCAGCACCAGCCCCCCCAGAGAGCAGCGTGGAAGGGCGCCCGGAAGGGACGGTGCCAGGAACACCCCCGTCCCACCGCTCGCCCTGACACACCGGCTATATTTAGGGGGTGAGACAGAGCCCGTGCAGCGTGGGCAGGGGCTGCTGCCTGGGGGAGTGGGAGGGACGGGCCAAGGCCTCAGTGTCCCCCTGTCCCCCCTGAGGTGGCAGGGCCACGGCTCCTGAGAGAGCAGGGCACGCTGCCCAGTAGGACCAGGGTGCCCAGCCGGGCTGCTGCTGCCCGACCCACCGCAGCAGCGAGGAGGGGGACAAGCACAGCCCGAGGGAGCCAGCAGGGGCTGGGGGACACAGAGCTGTCCCAGGAAGGTGACAGGAGACAGAGTGACATTCACCCCTGCGAGAAAACACCCCCTCGAGCAGCCCTTGGGACACAACCCACCTAGGGGTCCCCTCCCGCAGAACCCACAGCCACAGCCCCACACACAGGGCAGAGCCGCGTCCCACCACGGTGTTCGGGCAGCCCCCGAGGGGACAGAGACCACACGTAGACACGCTCCCCTCCTGTCTTCTTTTAATGGTGCCCATAAAACCTAAACAAACCCAAGGAAAGTGCCTGTACCGGGCCCAGCCCTGCAGGGAGCCTGCCAGCAGCAGCGTGGGGTGCAGCTAGCGCCCCGGGGCCGTGGCTGGGCAGAGAGGAAGGGGGCACAGAGGCGGCACCCCAACCCCAGGAGCAGCGTTTGGCACCCAGCACCCATCAGGAGGGTCCCCGTGAGGGCAGGGAGCGGGCTCAGCCCGGCCCTGGGGGTTACAGTGCTAACGGTCTCGGACGTGCTCCTATGCTACGGAGCCGGGACGAAGGGGCCCCCGCCGCGGCTGCTGGTGCCCGGGGCCAGGGGGGCACAGCAGCAGGCGAGGCACTGGGACGGGGCGCAGCAGCGTGGGCTCCGGGCCACCTTCCCCACCAGTGCTGGGAGACAGGGGCAGGGCCCCGGAGCTCGAGCAGGGGTGAGAAGCCCCCACGTTGATGCTGGCCAAATTAACCTGAGATTCTAGCCACCCTGGGGCTGGAGAGCCACCTTGGGTGGTGTGACCGGGGTCCCGGAAAGTGACAGTCCCAACGGAGGATCCCTGCCAGCAGTCCTGGGGGAGCCGGGGGGACTGAGCCCAGAATCAGGCCTCAGTCCTGGCGCTGGCGGCCGGCAAGGGCTCGGGGACGGCCGGCGGGGGCTGCACCACAACAGGTCCCTGCGGGTCTGGAACAGAAGGGCTGCGGGTCAGCGGCTCAGCCCCGTCCCGCGGTGCTGGCGAGCAGGTACCCGGGACACCCCAACGCCCTCCCGAAAGCTCCCCAGGCCACGGCTCCCAAACCGCCAGCCCAGCCACGCGGCAGTGCCCCCCGCCCCACGGAAACCTGCTAAAGCCACCCAGTGGCCACCCCCACAGACACCAGTACGGCCAGTGCCCAGGGAAGGAAGCCAGCCTGGAGCACGCTGCCCTCCCCACACCCCCCGAAGGCATGGGCACAAGTGTCTCTCGGCCGCAGACCCTTGTAGGGGCTTCAGGAAGCCCTTGCCCAGGGGAAAAAGAGGAAGGAGAAGGCACCCCCATGGCCATGCAGTTGTCCCCTCCACTGCCACCACCAGGAGGAGACGCCGAGGGCCGGCAGTGAAGCGAGAGCTGCGGCCAGGTCTGCTGCGAGCCCCCAGCCAGAGCTCCATCCCCCCGCGAGATGAGATGGGGGGAGCTGCCCCGGAGCCCCACAGGAGACAAGGGCAGGGGCCCTTGGGACAGCCAGCCAGCCCGACTCACCGCTGTCCTCCGCACGCATCTGCGCCTCCAGGTCCTTGGGGTCGACGTACTTGTAGGACTCGTCCTCCTTGGGCGGGCAGCACGTCCCGCAGCAGAAGAAGCAGCAGCAGCAGCAGCAGCAGCAGGTGAGAGCACCGCAGCACAGCACCAGGGCCTGCAGAGGGGGGAGACGGCAGCCCCGGTGAGACCCCCCCGAACCCCACCTCCCGCAGCCCCAGGGGCGCCCGGTGCGGGGGCCTCACCTGGAACCACCACTTGGACATGAGGAAGTAGTGCTTGACGGCATCGTCCCCGAACTGCTCGGCCACGTAGAGCCCCAGGGAGCCGTACTGGTCGTAGAGACGGCGCTTGTCCTCGTCGCTCAGCGTGGCGTGGGCGCTGTTGATCTCCTTGAACCGCTCGGCCGCCGCCGGGTCGTCGGGGTTCTTGTCCGGGTGGTACTTGAGCGCCAGCTTCCTGCGGGGCACGGCATGGGATGGGGATGGGACAAGGATGGGATGGGGACGGGACAGGGATGGGGACAGAGATGGGACATGGTCAGGGACGGGCCCCACAGGCCAGGCCCCCCGGCAACGGGATGGGGACAGGGTAGGGATGGGACAGGGATGGGGATGGGGACAGGGATGGGGACAGGGACAGGGTAGGGATGGGGACAGGGATGGGGACTGGGATGGGAATGGGGACAGGGTAGAGATGGGACAGGGATGGGGACAGGGATGGGGATGGGGACAGGGTAGGGATGGGACAGGGATGGGGATGGGGACAGGGACGGGATGGGGTAGGGACGGGGACAGGGTAGGGATGGGGACAGGGATGGGGTCAGGGACGGGCCCCACAGGCCAGGCCCCCCGGCAATGGGATGGGGACAGGGTAGGGATGGGGACAGGGATGGGACAGGGACAGGGATGGGACGGGGACGGGGTCAGGGACAGGCCCCGCAGGCCTGCCCCCCCGGCGATGGGATGGGGACAGGGTCGGGACGGGACGGGGTCGGGCGCCGCAGGCCTGGCCCCCCCCGGGACGGTCCCTCCCGTCCCGCAGCGCCTCAACCCCGGGTCGGCCTCCCCCGACCTCCCCCCCCCGTCCGGTCCCCGTCCCCGGTCGCCCCCCCCGTACCGATAGGCCTTCTTGATCTCCTCGGGGGAGCTGCCCTTCTCCAGGCCCAGGACGCGGTAGAGGCTCTCCCCGACCCGGGACAGCTTCCGCTGCGGCCGCCCGGGCTCCGCCATGGCGGCGGGAAGGAGGAAGGGGACGGCGGCACCGAGCGCCCCGGGCCGGGCCTGCCCCGCGCCCGCCGCCGCTTCCGCCCGCGCCCGCCCCGCGCTGCGCAGGCGCCGCACCGGGACCGCCCCCCCCCCCCCCCCGCTGGGACGTGGTGACACCGGCTTCCCCCCGTCACACTGCTGCCGGGACGCGGTGACACCCCGGCACACAGGGTGACACCGCCGGCACGCACCCCAGCACCCCCGGTACGCGGTGAGACCCCCCCCATCACACACCCCCGGTACGCGGTGAGACCCCCCCCCCCATCACACACCTCCACACACACAGTGACAGCCCCATCACACCCCCACACCCCCCAGTGACACCCCAACACACCCCCTACGCATGCAGTGACACCCCCATCACACCCCCCCACACACACATATGGTGACACTCCCGTCGCACCCCCCCACGTGGCTGTCACCGTCCCCATCCCAGCACAGGTGGCAGGCGGGGGGCGGGTGTCGTGCTGCTCCTTTATTGGGGTACAAAACGAAGGCGTTGGGGGCAGCGGGGGGGGGGGCAGCCCCGGGGCTGGGGGGCAGTGGAGCCTCTTCAGCCATGGAAGGGGGGGGCGGCCGGGCCCCGGGCCCCCAGCAGCCACCCCCGTTGCCTCGGGGGGGCAAAGAACCTGAGCAAGGAGGGCAGCAGGGGCCGGGCGCACCATGGCTCCTGGGGGGGTCAGGATGGTCCCCGGGGATGGTCCCCCCAGGGATGGTCCCCCGGAGATGGTCCCCAGGGATGGACCCCTGGCTGCCCCAGGCTGGGACGGGGCAGGGGAGTGTTTGAATGTCAAAACCCCCCAGCTGAGGTGGGGGCCGAAGGCAGCCCCCACCCTCCCAGCGCTGCCGGGGCCCAGCCGGGGATGGAGTGTGGAATCGGGGGGGGATGATGGTTCCTTGGGGACATCCCCAATCCCTGATGGTTTTCAAGTAGCTGGCCTGCCCCGCAGGAGAGCCGGGGGGGGGCAGCTCCGCAAAATAAATACAAATAAATACAGATTCCAGCACGGAGCCTGCCCAGCACCCGGAGGAAGCCTGGAGGGGATGGGACCCCGTGCCCCCCCTCTCTGGGGAAGGGGGTGACTGTCCCCCCGGGCCACAGCTGGCTTGGGGTGCAGAGGGGGGCTCCGAGGCGAGGAACCCCCCTTGTCCCCCCGAGGCTGCAGGAGACGCCATCACTCCCTGCCTCCCTCCTCCTCGGGGAAGATGGACCCACGAGGGGGCTCTTGTCCTGCCGGGGGGGGACAGGCTGGCAGCGGGGGGCTCATCCTGCGGGGAGGGGAGCAGAGGCTGGCAGCTCGGAGCCCCTCCTGGGGGCGGAGGTGGGGGTCCGGCCCCGTGGCCAGCCTGGCTGGTGGCCCAGTGGCCAGCCGGCTCAGCAGTCCGTGCCGTCGCTCTCACACCAGGCGGAGGGGCCATCGGTGCCGAAGTATCTGTCCCCGAAGTTCCCTGAAGGACGAGGGGGCAGAGTGAGGCGACGGCCATGACGGCCCCGCCACCATTCCCCCCCCTGCTGGGGGTCCCTCAGCACGGCCATGGGGCAGCCAGCGGGGGTCTGGGGGCTCCATGGGGCACAGCCCCCCCCTACCGATGCCGGGGATGATGTGGAACTCCTCGTTGACCCTCTTGTCCACGGCGGTGGTGATGATGCGGACACGGGGAAAGGCGTAGGCCACCGAGTGCACCCCCATCTCGGCCATCAGCAGCGACAGCAGGAAGATCCTGTCCTCCTGCACGTCGTGGTCCTGTGCCAACACAGCGCCCTGAGAGCCCGGCCGGCCGTGGGGGGGGGTCAGTACCCCCACCCCCGCCACCAGCACCCCCCCGGCCCTTACCAGCAGCACCCGCACGGCCATCATGGCGGCGGCTCCGGTGGAGACGGTGCTGTCCATGAGGATGACGTAGTCCTCGCTGATCTCCTTGGGAAGGCGCAGGTAGTGGAGCTGGGGAGGCAAGGGGGGGGGTGTCACCATCCTGTGGTGCAGGGGGGCTCCAGGGAAGGGGAGGAGGTCCCCACCCCATGGTGCTGGGGGGGCTCTGGGGAAGGAGGGGGTCCCCGCCCCATGGTGCCGGGGGTCTCGGCCCGCTCACCTCGGGCTCCCCCGTGTCGTGGTTGGTCTGGATGAGGATCTTGCCCAGGCGGATGTCCTTGCAGACCGCAGTGAGGGCCTGCTCCATGGTCTCCCCTGCCCGCAGGATGGACACCCCCGTGATCTGGGGAAGGGATGACAACGTTTGCCGGGTTTGCAGCCCCCCCGGTGAGCTCCCGAGGGTCCCGCACCGCGGGAGGGGGGACAAGCCCCAGCGGGCAGCTCGTCTGCGCTGGGACAGACCCCGGGGCCAGCAGGTTTTCCCAGCCTGTGCCACCACGTGCTTGTGGGGAGAAAGGGACCAGGAGAACATCTCACCCGCTGCCTGTGGAACCGCTTTCCTTCATAGGTTGTCCCCTGGGGGGTCTCCACTGTGACTGACTGCAGAAAGGGGAGGAGGAGGAGTGTGGGGGAAGCCCTGGGGGCTCAGGGAGGGGGAGATGCGGCCGTGGCCGCAGCGGAGGAGCGGTGGCTCACCTTCAGCGGCAGGAAGGAGAGGGCATGTTCGATCAACAGCCTCATCAGGCGCTTGGAGTAGAAGATGAATTCGTCCCTGGTCGTGTCCTTGTTCCTGTTGAGGGAGGAGACAAGCATGAGAGGAGAGCGGAGTCCCCGCAGCAAATGGGGCTCCGAAGGAAGGAACAGCGCGTGGGAACCTGGAAGCCCTTGGGGAGGCGATGGTTTCCACCCACCACCCTGCCAGGACTTGCTGAGACCTAGGGCCTTGTCTAGAAAGGACCACATGGAGGAGAACGGTGTTCAGCTCCCTGGGAGGGGGACACCGGGCTGCAGCACATCGTGCAGGGGGGATGACATGACAGGAGACCCCTCAGCGCCGCTGGGTCCCCAGGGACACAGGGGACAGCTCAGCGCTGGCTCTGCCGGTGGGCAGCCAGAGCAGCACCGTGAGGAGCTGCCAGGAACCAGGCAGACTTTGAAATACCTGGCGTTACCTCATCGCCACGCTGAAGTGCTGACAGGGCAGCAGGAAGCAAAATAAACAGAGTAAAACCACAACGGGGGTTGTAATTCACGGGAAACAACCCTTCTCCCTCAGGGGAGCGGAGCCGACTGTAGGCGCCGGGAGCTGGTCCCAGGGGCTGCCCGTTCTTACGGGGAACGTTTTGACCACCAGCTCATGAAACTGCTGCCAGGAGGGGTCTCTGAGACTTCCTTGTCGTTTAAAAGGCGACCACAAAGAATCCCCCGATGTCCCGCTATTCCCTTCACGCTCCATGGCCGCTCTCGGCACTGGTGAGGCCACACCTGGACTATTACGTTCAGTTTTGGGCCCCTCACGACAGGAGGGACATTGAGGGTCTGGAACATGGCCAGAGAAGGACCATGAGGGTCGTGAGGGGTCTGGAGCACAAGGTTGTAACGTACGTGCCGTTTTACTGGAGAACCGTCAAGAACAAGCTCCTGCTCCCCACCACCGAGGCCGCCTGACACCGGGGGACGGCGGTTAACAAGCCGCGGCTGAAATCAGTGTTCTCCTGAGTGCACCCCCCCGTATTCTCAGGAGAACGCCAGGAACAAAGGAACCCCGCAGACATTTGCCAGCTACCAGATGGAAGGGGTGGAACTGGCACCACTCCAGAAGAGGCAGAAGGATATTGAGTATTTTTACTCTGTATTTTAGGACATCATCTGCCGCTTCTCGCATCTCACCACGATGACAGACAGTCAACAGCTCTCAGGAGAAGGATAAACAGCCCCTACTGTCCCGAGGTGTTTTTGCAGCCAGACCTTGCCCCCGAGTGCTCTGCAGGGACCAGAGCACCCGACTGACGTGGACATCTCCAACAAGCCTGGGGACAGGGGGGGACACCCAGAGACAGTCGAAAAATCAGTTCTGGTCCAGGAGGGACAGGCGTTGCTGCCTCTAGCGTGGGCTGTCAGTACGTGTGCTCCCCCACGGGTGGGCTTCACCCACGCAACCACCCACTGCAGCTTTGGAAGCCCCAGCTCCAGGCACACAAGCCTGGCAGCAGCTCTGACTCCACGGGCCGCCCGACAAGCCCCACAGCGGCCTTTAGCCCCAGGGCCACTGTGCCATGGGCAGGGACAGTCGCCCATCCCAGCCAGTCCCTGACCTGGGTGGGATGAGCCCGTGGGTGCTGCCACAGGGGCAGGTTCCTCCACAGCCTCCCCAAAGGTGTCCCAAGGGTGGAGGAGCATCCTCGGTCCCTGTGCCACAGGATCCCAGCCTGGCAGGGGTCAGCAGGGACCTCTGGAGACCCCCCCCCCCTCCAGCCCCCTGCCAAGGCAGGGTCACCCAGAGCAGATCCCACAGGAACGTGTCCAGGTGAGGGAAGTCATTCTCCCCCTCTACTCTGCACTGGTGAGGCCACAACTGGAATACTGCATCCAGTTCTGGGCTCCCCAATTCAAGAGGGATAGGGAACTACTGGAAAGGGTCCAGCGAAGGGCAACGAGGATGATTCAAGGATTGGAGCATCTCCCTTATGAAGAAAGGCTGAGAGAGCTGGGACTCTTTAGTCTGGAGAAGAGAAGGCTGAGGGGAACCTTATCAATGCTTATAAGTATCTAAAGGGTGGGTTGAAGGAGGAGGGAGCCAGACTCTTTTCAGTGGTTGCCAGGGAGAGGACGAGGGGCAACGGGCACAAGCTGGAACATAGGAGGTTCCACTCAAATATGAGAAGAAACTTCTTTCCTGTGAGGGTGGCAGAGCCCTGGAACAGGCTGCCCAGGGAGGGTGCGGAGTCCCCTTCTTTGGAGATTTTCAAGACCCACCTGGATGCAGCCCTGAGTAACATGCTCTGGGCAACCCTGCTTCGGCAGGGGAGTTGGACCAGATGATCTTTATGGTCCCTTCCAACTCTAAAAATTCAGTGAAATTCAGTGAAGTGAAATTCAGGTGGGGTTTGAATGTCTCCAGAGAAGGAGACTCCACCACCTGTCTGGGCAGCCTCTTCCAGGGCTCTGCCACCCTCACAGGAAAGAAGTTCTTCCTCATGTTGAGATGGAATGTCCCGTGTCCCAGTTTGTGTCCGTTGCCCCTTGTCCTGTCACCGGGCACCACTGAGAAGAGTCTGGCCCCATCCTCTTGCCCTTTAGCTATTGCTCAGCATCGATGAGATCCCCTCTCAGTCTGCTCTTCTCCAGCTGAGCAGCCCCAGGTCCCTCAGCCTTTCCTCAGCAGAGAGGTGCTCCAGTCCCTCATCATCCTCGCAGCCTCCGCTGGACTCTCTCCAGCAGTTCCCTGTCCTTCTGGAACTGGGGGGCCCAGAACTGGTCCCAGTGCTCCAGCTGTGGCCTCCCCAGGGCAGAGCAGAGGGGGAGGATGACCTCCCTCCACCTGCTGGCCATGCTCTTCTTGATGCCCCCCAGGAGACCACTGGCCTTCTTGGCCACAAGGGCACATTGCTGGCCCACGGGCAACTTGGTGTCCACCAGAACTCCCAAGTCCCTCTATGTGGGCGACGAAGGCCTGAGCATTGACTCTCTTTTCATGCAGGGGTGAGGACAACAGAGAAACTTCTCCTCACTGAGGGGACAAGCGACCACCAGTGGAAGCGCTGCCCACCCCCTCAGCAGAGGGCCAGGAGGACAGGTTTCTTGTGTGAGCCACCTTCCCTGGCGCTGGCTCCTTCCCGGCAGGCAGGGAGCACCTGGCTCTGCCCTCGCTGAAGCTCCACCAGCCCCAGGCTTCTCAAGGGCAGCCCCAGCGCGGGACAGCGTGTCCTGCCAGGGCACAAAGTCCAGAGGCTCAGGCCAAAGCAAACCTGCTCAGAGAGGTAGGTGACCCAGGGGACATCCCAGAGCCTTCCCACAAGTATGTGGGCACCAAGAGGGAAGCAGAGGTGAGGAATGGCTCTTCTCCTGCGGCAGAGAGCACCCAAGGCGCTCCGGTGGCGGTGGGAGCAGGGCAGGGCTCCGCAGGCACGGCAGGCTCGTCCCCACATTCCCCATGGAATTGGAAGCAATTCCAATGACAGCCAGATATCCACTGCCACGCGGGGAAAGGCCGGTCTCCTCGTCTCCGCCGCTCCAGGACCAGGTCCCACCGATGCCACAGAGTGGACCCGCTCTGCCGACGCGCACGGGGGACCGGCAGCGTAAGCTGTGGCACTTATGGGGGCGATGGAGGAAACACCCCCATATGCTGATTATCTCAACACTAACAGGAGACCCCTGCACCCCTTTTCCTCCTGCAATAAGCGATGGGGGGCCAGAAGCTGGTGTGATAGGGGGCAGAAAGGACCGTTTGGGTGCTGCGGAGACCCCGCCTGTGGCACAAAATGCTCCTACTGACTCTGGTGATCCAGCCCCGAGACCGAAGCCTCCTGTAAGCTGGAGGATACAACCCGTGCCCTTAACTGCACCATCCATCCTCAGCCTGACCGTGAGCAAAATCACTCAGCCGCTCCAGCGCGGGACTATTTTTGAGTTTCCGCTTCTCCACAACAACAGAAAATCCCTCTGGAAGCCGCTTCTCCCTACGATGCCAAGCCGGAATTTGCCATGACTATGCTCAGCGAGATGCTCATCTGCTGCCACGACGTCAGCTTCCAGGAGGTCCCTCGGAGACAGACGGCTGGAGCACGGAGGAGCCCCCAGTGTTGAACAACAGGGAAACGACAGCAGTTGGGCGGCAGCAGCCCAGCACGTCTGCCTCCGAGGGAGCTGCTCTGGGAAAGGCAGGAGGAGAATCCTGGTTCACAGCTCCCTGGCGCGCCCACAGATGTGGGGTTTGCCATGCCGAGGGACTCCAGAATGCGGTACCGGCGGGAGCACCAGCAAGCCAGGAGGGCTGCCACCGCCGAGAGGGGCTGGTGGCACCGCGGTAGATAGAACAGGGATGACAGATCACTTTGCCAAGACACTGTAACTTCACAGAAGGAGGTGCAGGAACGTTGGCAAAAGGTGTACGTTTTATGCCCTGCCAGTCTGGATGTCCCCGGGGAGCCCAGGGGAGCATCAGCAGGCAGGGAGCGGTGCCTCTGGAGCAGAGGGAAGCCCAGAGGGCCAGGCGTGAGGGCCACCAACAGTCCCACACTGCCCTGAAGTCACGCAGAAGCAAGCGAGCGCTGCCAAGTATCACCTACAGGCACCAGAAATACAAGCTGCCTCGCTGTCACCGAATCCAGGAACTTTTTTACCAGAAGAATTCCTCAGCTGGGAGATGTCAGTAACGGCACCGCCTCAGCCTGCCGTGGGATTTGAGGGGGTGGCTGACAGGCCAAGTCAACGCCCCTCATAAATGTGGTTATTTTTCATTTACCAGCTGGAGGAGGCAAAGTCCGCCCTCCCGCAGCCTGGCCGGCTCCGAGCCCAGCACCGGGACGGGTCTGCGCGGGTCTGACCCCCCTCCCCAGGGCTAAGGAACAAACTCCTAAGTCTAAGCAGATTAAGGCGATTAGAGGCTTGTGGCATAAGGGCGGAGGCACAAGGGGCCGTTCCCAGCACGGCAAAAGGACGCAGACCGCAAGGAGGAAGAGAGGAACGGCAGCTACAGACAAGTGAGGATTTGGTGCCAGCCGCAGTGCCCTCCCCTGGGGACAAGGGCTGGTCACACCCCTCCCTCGTCACGCTGCTGGTGGCCCTCCCGAGGGAACGGGAGGAGCCGTAGGTAGAAGGTCCCTGCCAGAGACAGGGCACAAAGACTCTCATTCTTCTCTCCCTGCATGACCCCGGACTGGGAACACCGCTCCTGTGCGGGCAAACACCACTCAGCCTCTGGAGGTGCCCTTCCCCAAGATCTCCCTTCCACCTTCATCCACCTCTGACCGCACAGACGGCGGATGAGCCGGAGAAATCGGCTCAGGCCATGACGAAGGCACCGCCAGAGCAGTGGAGCAAGGAGATACTGCAGGGACTTGGCCGTATCTGCTCTGAAGGTCCCATAGCTGGACCTGAACCCAGAACTACTGCAGTCCACAGCTCAGGTGAGGTAGGTGGGCTTCAGACAGGAGCACAGGGCTCTGCCCAGCGCACGTAAGGTGCCACAGCACCTGGTGAGACACATCCCCTGGCTTTTTACTGCTGTGGAATCCCCTCGGAGCCTGCACTTTGATGGGGAGGAGTCACAGGAGAAGCCTGGAGAAGGAACACCTTGCTTCCTACAAAGGGTTGCGCAGCCTGCTCACAAGGTCACATTCTCCAACCCAGCACATGGAGGGAACTGGTGGAAGTGCTCAACGAGCCGCTTTCCACCATTTACCAGTGCTCCTGGCTCACTGGGGAGGTCCCAGTTGACTAGAGGTTAGCAAATGTGATGCCCGTCCACAAGAAATATCCAGGGAATGACAGGGCTGTCAGTCTGACCTCGGTGCCGGGGAAGGTTACAGAGCAGATCATCCTCAGTGCCATCACAGGACAACCAGGCCATCAGATCCCCTCAGTACGGGTTTATGAAAGGCAGGTCCTGCCTGACAAACCTGATCTCCTATGGCAAGGTGACCTGATGGTGGACAAGGGAAAGGCTGTGGATGTTGCCGACCTAGACTTCAGTAAGGCCTTTGACACCACTTCCCACAACGTTCCCCTGGAGAAACTGGGCTGGGAGAAAAAACAGCTGGAGGCCATGCCCAGAGAGCGGTGGTGAGTGGAGTGCAGCCCAGCTGGTGGCCAGTCACAGCAGTGTTCCCCACCGGAGGAGCAGCGACCTACCTGATGATGGTGTGCATGCCCCGCACCTGCGGCGTGTTCTCCAGGACACTCAGCGTCTTCGGCAGCGGCTGCCCTTGGTGTGCAGAGGCCAGGGCTGCCCTACAACAGGGAAGTGGTGATCAGAGCCATGCAGCACACGGAGAGCCACCAGGCTGGATCCCCTCGGAGTGGGACGTGGCACCTGACCAAAGGAAGGCTCCAGAGAACCCACCACACAGGCTGGACACCAGAAAGTGCTTGGCCTTTCTGCCCTGGTCCCTCAGAAAGCGTCAGGTACGAGATCCCACACCGTAAAACCAGGGCAAACACCCCACCCCTCCAAAAAAACCAAATCCAGCTGTCAGCAGCCTCTGCCCACATCTGGGGAGCGGGAGAAGCGGCTCTGCACAAGCCAGACCCTGCCACGCAACCTGGGCCAGGGCTGCCGGGTCCCACTGAGGTACGAGGACTGTCCCACTGAGGACTCCCTACGTAGAGGGCCAGAGAACAGGGAGGACTGTCCTCCTGGCAGGGAGGATACTTCCAGGGGGATACTTCCCCCACAGAAGGGAGCAGCACAGGGCAATCCAAGGCCTGGGGCAGGAGCCACGCTCCAGAAAGGGGCAGGAGCAGCGCACGGAGCTCGTCACACCAATGGGGCACAGCTGCCATGGGACAGGTCACACAGGAACCTGCAGCCATAGCGAGACAGCCCTAAAGAACCACAGAATGGTTTGGGTTTGAAGGGACCTCAAAGCCCCCCTAGTGCCATCCCCTGCCCTGGGCAGGGGCACCTCCCACCACAACAGGTTGCTCCAAGCCCCCTCCAACCTGGCCTTGAACCCCTCCAGGGATGGGGCAGCCACAGCTTCTCTGGGCAACCTGGGCCAGGCTCTCACCACCCTCACAGCAAAGAACTTCTTCCCCACATCTCATCTCCATCTCCCCTCTTTCAGTGTCAAACCCTTCCCCCTCCTCCTAGGGCTCCCCTCCCTCATCAAGAGTCCCTCCCCATCTCTCCTGGAGCCCCTTGAGGGACTGGAAGGGGCTCGAAGGTCTCCCTGAAGCCTCCTCTTCTCCAGGCTGAACCCCCCCAACTCTCTCAGCCTGTCCTCACAGCAGAGGGGCTCCAGCCCTCCCAGCATCTCTGGAGGAAGGCGGGCAGGGCAGCCGCCTTGGCAGCGGAGGAAGAGTAGCCGCGCTCGGGCATCTCAGCAAAGCTCCATCCAGTGGGGACAGAGAAGAGGCAGGACCCGGGGAAGAGCGGGTGCTGGCAGCCCCGCACCCCCAGCCCCTCCGCGGCTAGCAGGGTCCCACCTACCTGACAGTGATCTCGCGCTGGGTGGCAGAGCAGGGTCATCCGGTGTGGCAGAAGGGGAAAAAAAGGACATCGTCACTGCACTGGCCAGGCACAGCCACCCAGTCCAGCTCCCACCCGAGCAGGAAAACCACCACTGCGCACAGGCAAGGGTGGGCCAGCAGGGCAGAGCCAGGGATGAGCGAGGTGGGGACAGCAGAGACCATAAAGAGCTGAGTGGGACAGAGGGGGACAGCAGGTGAAGGAGGCCAGGCACCACTTCCAGGGCGGACGCTGCGCTCCAACCCCTCCCCATCTCCTCAGCTCTCGTGTCACAGCCCCGAGAGCTGTACTAAGACCTTTTGTACAGAGAGAGGGGACCCCGGGCACTTCGGGGTCCTCCAGGAGCCCAAGGCTGTGAGCAGCCTCCTCCTCCTCCTCACCCACGCTCACCACAACCAGCCCGTGCCTCACCTTCTCCAGTTGGCTGTGCACGTGCTGCACGATGAGGTCCAGGGCCACGGAGTTCTCCCCACCTGAGGGGAGAGCGGAGGAGCCGGGTGAGGCGCAGGCTGAGCCGAGCCCGTCCCAGGAGACCTGCTCCCACCGCCTGGGCCAGGTCTGGCACGCTGCCCCGTCTCACCCCGCGGCACCACGATGTCGGCCACCTGCACGGTGGGCTCGATGTACTGCTCGAAGGCCGGCTTCACAAACTTGTTGTATTGCTTGATGACGCCCACGATGTCGCGCCCCCGTTCCATGATGTCGCGCTGCAGCCGCCGCACCAGCCGGATGTCAGAGTCCGTGTCCACAAACACCTTCATGTCCAGGAGCTGGAAAACTGGGAGGGGTGAGCACCTCCTATGCAGTCCCCCCGTCAGACCTGCCTCGCTCCCCAGCCCCAGCGATGGCATCCAGCGCTGCTGCCTCCCCTGAAGCCTCTGACACGGAGGTGGCTCTGCCAGTGAGTGGTGGGTGACCCCTCCCTCGCCCCCAGGACAGTGCCCGTCCCACCACCGCGCGCCCCCTCCCACCCCACACGCCAAGACGGGCCACCAGCCGCATCAGGCAGCGATACCTTCAGCAACTCCTTGTTGGCGAAAGCCAGTATCCCTTCAAACACGATGACGTTGGCCCCATACACCGTTTTCTGTGGGCAGACAAGAGCCGTTCTCCTCCTGCCCCCTCCCACCCGCTGCAGCAATGCCAGCACCCGGCACACACAACCCCTCAACCCACGCTGGGCTCTCATCACCCGTGGGTGGGACTCCCCACACCCATCCTACATCACCCAACCTTTAGGAGCCCTTTTTCTCACCCCTGCACTGACCCTGAGCCCAGAGCTGTGCTCCAGAGCCCCAAACGCCTTCCTACCTGCCCCCAGCTCCTGTCCTCCCTGCACCCCCCCACGCTCCACACTGCAGCTTCTCCCTAGACTCTGACCTGGCCCCCGTGTCCAGGTCCATCTCCGTGTCTCCATGCTCCCTCCCTGCCCCTACACCCCCAATCCCTCCCGAGCAACTCTGATGGCCACCAGCCCCTCCACCCCTTTGCCCTCCCAGACCCCACAGCCCCCCCACTCCCTGCTCCTGCCCCACAGGTGTCCCCTGCCCCTTCCCGGGGGCACTCCCCGCAGCATCCGCCACCGGCCCTCTGGAGGCCCATCCCAGCTCCCCTGCGGCACACACCCACTCGCGGCGGCGGCTGTGCGTGGTGAAGTCGTAGACCGGCACCTTCACGCTCTTGCCCTTCTTGAGCTTGCGGAGGACGCTGACGAGCAGCTCGAAGTCAAAGGCGTCGGGGTGGTCGAAGTTGTAGTCGCTGCGAGCCGCCAGCGCCTGCTGCCCCTCATCCAGCACCTGTGGACACCAGCACCGCTCAGCGCCACCCCGGAGCCCCCCGACCCGCGGGCACCGGCACCGCTCCACACCCCGGCCCTCACCTTGTAGAAAGAGTCCATGGAGAGCAGCACGACCCAGGGCACGTCCAGCGCCTCGATGATCCGCGTCGCCACCGTCGTCTTGCCTGAGGCGCTGCCGCCGCACAGGCCTGCGGGCGAGCGGGGGGGGCACCGCGGTGGCCACGGCTCCGTCATTGCCCCGGCTCCAGCTGCAGTCCCGGCCCCGGTGCCATCCCTTCCCCGGCCCCAGCCCCGGCTCCCGTTCCATCCCTTCCCCGGCCCCGGTCCCGGCTCCCGTTCCATCCCTTCCCCGGCCCCGGTCCCGGCTCCCGTTCCACCCCTTCCCCGGCCCCGGTCCCGGCTCCCGTTCCACCCCTTGCCCAGCCCCGGTCCCGGATCCCGTTCCATCCCTTCCCCGGCCCCGGCGCCATCCCTTCCCCGGTCCCGGTCCCGATCCCGACCCCAGCCGGGCCCCGGCCCGGCCCCGCCGCTCACCGATGACGAAGGCCTCGTCCACGGGCGCGCCGGTCTCGCTGTACCAGGGCGGCCGCCCGGCGGTGTAGATGGTCCGCTTGCTGGTGCGCAGCAGCGGCGGCTCGGGCTGGCACTGGCTGGCGGTCCGCCGCCGCGGGGACGGGGCCAGCGGCAGCCGGCTCAGCAGCGAGCCCAGCGGGCCGGGCCCGGGGCCGCGCTCGGGGCCCGTCGCGCCCCAGCGCTCCTCGGCCCCCGCCGCCGCCATCTCCCCGCCGCGGGCGGGACGGGCCGCGGAGGCTGCCGGGACGGGCCGCGGCCGCGCGCGGCTCCCGGCGGCCCCCGCGGGAGGCCCCGCCCCGCTGGAAGCCCCGCCCCTCGGGGAGTGGGGGGGGGGGGGGGTCTCCCCGGGACCCCGAGCGCGGCCCCGCTGACCGACAGCCGGTGAGGGCCGGGCCCCGCGGGGGTCCCCCCGGCCCAGCCCCCCGGAGCCGCTGCCCGGGAGCACAACCAGGGACGGAGACCCCCCCGCACCCCGCACCGCCCTGGGCAGCCCCTGCCCGCGTCACCCTCGCACCCAGCAGCGTGTGCCGGGGTCCGGAGGGACCCCTGGTCCCGGCACTGGGCACCCCCGGGGGCCCCGTGCCCTTATCGCCCTCCCTGCGGGTGTTTATCCGCGTGGATTCACCCCCCCGAGCCCCGGCTGCCCCAGCCTCTCCCCACAGCAGAGGTGCTCCGGCCCCTCAGCGCCCTGGTGGCCCCCCCAGCCTGTCCGTGTCCCTCCCGGACTGGGGACCCGCCGTGGTTCAACCCCAGCCGGGACCACGCAGCCGCCCGCTCACCCCCCGCCTTGGGATGGGGGGAGAGAATCGGAAGAGTAAACGTGAGGAAAAACTGGTGGGTTGAGACAAAGGCAGTTTAATCGGCGGAGAGGAATCCGCAAACGCCAGCAGAGCAAAACAGGGAATTCATTCACTGCTGCCCTTGGCGGGGGGGGCTCAGCCGGACTCCGTCAGGGAAATGGTGACTTGGGAAGACAAACGCCATTGCTCTGAATGTCCCCCCCCTTCCTCCCCGGATTTATATGCTGAGCGTGACGTTACACGGCATGGAATATCCCCTGGGTCAGTCGGGGTCAGCTGTCCTGGCTGTGTGTCCCCCATAGCTTTTTGTGCCCCCCAACTGTACTTGCTGGCAGGGGGGGTGAGGAGCAGAAAAGCCCTTGAGAACCCAGCACCAACCAAAGCCACCAGTGCGCTTCCAACACCACCCCATCCCAAACCCAACACGTGGCACCGCTCCAGCTGGGCACAAGGGCCCACAGCTGGTTCGTGGTCAACGGGGTGTCCACCAGGACCCCCGGGGGCCTTTTCTGCTGAGCTGCTCTCCAACTGGGTGCCCCCCAGCAGGTACTGGTGCTGCAGGGCTGTTCCTCCCCAGGGGCAGGACTTTGCTGAACTCCAGGAGGTCCCTGTCACCCCATTTCTCCATCCCATCCAGACCCCTCTGCAGGATGGAGCAGCTCAACCCTCTGGGGTACAGCCGCCCCCCCAGCCCGGTGACCCCTGCAGACGTGCTGAGGGTACGCTCTGCCCCATCCTCCACATCATTAATGAAGGTGTTAAATGAGACCAGACTCAGTATTTAACCCTGGGGTGCACTGGTCGTTACTGGCCTCCAACTGGACGCTGTGTCACTGATCTCCCCCCTTTGGGCCCGGCCACGCAGCCAGTTCTCGGTGCCAGCCCAGGCTGCCACAGCGTCTCCGGGGGGGTCCCGGGGACACCCAGTCAAAGCCCTTCCCGAGGTCCGGGCGCCCCCTCCTCTACCAGCCCCTCACTCCATCGCGGGTCACCGGGCTGGTGGGGGATGCCCCCCCCCCCCCCGCCCATGGCGGGAGCTGCGCTGACGTCTCCTCCACGTGTTTAGGAACGGTTCCCGGGATTGGTTGTCCCATCACCTTCCCGGGGACAGAGGCGAGGTGGACTCCCGTGCCTAGACTGTCCCCCCCCGGACCTCATGAGCCCCCCCTCCCCAACCACCCCCTCCAGTGAGAGCAGCCCCCCTACAGACACAGTTCCCATGTATCCAAGCAGCCCCCCGGTACCCGAACAGCCCCCCCCTTGTCCACGCAGCCCTCCCACACCTGAACCGACCCCCCATACCCAATCAGCCCCCCCCGGCACCAGTTAACCAGAGCGCCCCGCACAGCCCTGGCTCCTGGACCGGCCCGAGCCCCCCGGATCGGCCCCACTCCCCGGTAGCACCCCCGGACCGGCCCTGCTCCTCCTGGCCCGGTCCCGCTCCCCCCCGCTCCTCCCGCAGCACTCCCGGTCCGGCCCCCCAGCTCGGCCCCGCTCCCCCCGTCCCCCGTAAGCCCCCTCGGCCCGGCCCCGCTCCCTCCCGCTCTCCCCGGCCCCCCGTAGCACCCCTGGACCGTCTCTGCTCACCCCCGTTCCCCCCCGGCCACCCGGAACCCCCGCTCCCCCTGCAGCCCCCCCGCCCGCGCTCTTGCGCGTGGCCCGGAGGGGGCGTGGCCAGGCGCGGGGGGGGCGTGGCTGGAGCCCCGGCGCCACTCTCCCTCCGGCCAGTGGGTCTGTGGGGGCGGGGCCTAGGCGGGGGGCGGGGCCTAGACGGGGGGCGGGGCCGGCGGCCGGTGGCCGCGGTGCTGTTCGCCCCGGCGATGGAGCCCCGGACCGGCACCGAGAGCGCCCGCCTGGTCAGCCCGCGGTGCGGCCGTGCCGACGGCAGCCTGCGCTTCAAGAGGTACCGCCGGCACCTCCATCACCAGCACCCCGGCACCCTCAGCACCTCCATCACCCCCGGCACCGGCACCCCAGCACCTCCATCACCCCGGCACCCTCAGCACCTCCATCACCGGCACCTCCATCACCCCCGGCACCGGCACCCCAGCACCTCCATCACCCCGGCACCCTCAGCACCTCCATCCCCGGCACCTCCATCACCCCGGCACCGGCACCCCAGCAGCTCCATCACCCCAGCATCCTCAGCACGGGCGCCCTCGGCACCTCCATCACCCACAACTCCATTAACCCCAGCACCGGCACCTCCATCAGCCCCGGCACCCCTGGCACCGCCACCCTCATCACCCCCGGTACCAGCACCTCCATCACCGGCACCCCCGCCACCCCAGTACTGCCACCCCCAGCACCCCATCACCCCCTGGCACCCCCACCACCCACTGCCCCCGGCATCTCCTGGGACCGCCACCTCCATCATCCCCTGCATCTGCAACCCTCGATCCCCCCCGCACCCGCAGCGCCGGCAAAGCCTCCCCCGTCGCCCCCGGCATCCCCATCACTCCCCATCGCCCCCCGTTCTCCCCCCGCTTCCCCGGCACCCCTCGGCAGCGCCAGTTCCCATCCCCCGAGTCCTGCAAGCCCCCGACGCCTCCAGCACTGCCAGCTCCCACCCCCCCCCGACACCGGCACCCCCCGGCACGTCCATGCCCCCCCCCCCCCCGGCCCCCGCGCCTTCATCCATCTGTCACGAGCATCGGCACCCCCGCAGACCCCGGGCCAGCCCTGACCGTCCGTGCACCGGCACCCACCCCCCGACACCGGCACCCCCAGACACCGGCACCCCCCCTCCCCGGGGCCGGCGCCTCCATCCCAGCGGAACAAGCACCCCCTCCCCGTCCGCCAGCCCCGCTCCCTCCTCGGCGCTCTGTCCGGCTGCTACCGGCGCCCAAACGCCACCCACCCACACCGGTACCGTCCATCCATCGCCTCCCCGCACCGGTGCTCCACGCATCAGCGCCCTGAGCCCCGCTCCCCACCCCTCCCGTCCCCGCACCGGCCCCAGACGCGACACCTCGGTCCCACCGGCACCTCCGCCGCAGCCTCCCGCACCGCTCCCGGCCCCGCCACCCCCGCCCCGGTCCGGGCTCCCCTCGGCCCCGCCGCGCAGCCGGGGTGAGTCGGGCAGCTCCGACCATGCGGGGCCGGGGCCGGACGGTCCCCCGAGCCCGCCGGGAGCTCCCCGCCGCCGCCCGCAGCCCCGTGGCTGCCCGTCCCGGCGAGGGCGCTCGGCCGCGGCGGGCCCGTCGCCCCCGCACCCTGCCGGTGCCCCGGCTTTGTTACCGCCGGCGGCGGGGCCGGGGGCGGCGGGGCTCGGGCGGGCACACGACGCCGGCCCCCGGGACCGGCCCGGGCACCCCCGCCGGCATCGCACGGGACGAGCCGGAGCCGGCGCCGGGAAAGGCAGCAGCGTGTGGCCGGTGCTCTGCGGTGGCCCGGCCGGCGGGAGCCCCGGGCGGCTGGGCCAGACTGCGGCTACCGGGAGCCCCGGGGGTGCCGGGCAGGGGCACCGGGAGCCGGTGCGGCCGGCAGTGACCCCCGTCCCCAGTCTGTTTGCAGGGTCCCAGGACACCCCGGCACCGCCGCCCCCCCAGGCTCCCCGCTGCCACTGCAGCCCCCGAGCCCCCAGCCCCGGCCCCGGGGGGCTGCAGGCCCGCCGGCAGCTGAGCGTCGCCTGCGCCGTCTGCTGCGTCTTCATGGTCGGGGAGGTGATAGGTAACGGGGGGACGGGGAGGGGGCCGGGGGGCCGGCGGGGCACGCGGTGCCAGCTGCTCTGCGCCCGCAGGGGGGTACCTGGCGCACAGCCTGGCCATCATGACGGATGCAGCCCACCTGCTGACGGACGTGGGCAGCATGTCCGTCAGCCTCTTCTCCCTCTGGGTCTCCACCCGACCGCCCACCAAGACCATGAGCTTCGGCTGGCACCGCTCGGGTGAGCCGGGGAGGGGGGGGACACAGATCCACGGGAGCACCATGGCCGGGGGGGATGCTGATGGCTCCCGTCCCACAGAGACACTGGGCGCACTGGCCTCCGTCCTCTCCATCTGGGTGGTGACCGGGGCCCTCGTCTACCTGGCGGCCGCCCGCATCGTCAGCAATGACTACGAGATCGAGGCGCGAGCCATGCTGGCCACCTCCGCCAGCGCCGTCGGCGTCAACCTGGTGTATGTCCCACACAGAGCTGTGTGTGCCCGTGTCCCCTGGCCCCGCGTTGCCCCCCACCCCCCAGTCCGAGTCCTGGCCTCCTGTACCCCTGCCCCACCTGTGCCCCTGGTGCCCCAAGATCCCCCAGTCACCTTCTGTCCCTCTATCCCCAGCTCCTGTGTCCCCAGGCCCTGCCTCCCCCTGTTCCCTGTCCCCCATATGCTCCCGGCCCGTGTACGTGCATCCCCTGGCTCCACACCCCCTGCCCCCCAACAAGCAGCACCCCTACGGCCCTGCCCCCTTGCCCAGCCTGAGCCCCGGCACAAGCCCGAATCCCTGTCCCAGCCCCACACGTGCCCTGGCCCCACACGCCTCCCTGCAGAGCTGCCGCTGCCCCATCCCTGCTGTGCCTCCAGCCCTGCCCCACTGTCAGACTCTGCCCCACACCTCCCCACCCTCCTGGGCCTGCCCGTGCCCCCTTCGCCCGCATGCGGGTCCAGGGCCGCCATGGAGGCCCCCACCTGGCGCAGCGCTGAGCCCCCCCTGCTCTCCCCAGCATGGCCTACATCCTGCACCAGTCGCCCGCTGGCCACGGCCACGGCCACGGCACAGGGGGCTACGAGCAGCTGGAGAGCAGCGGGGGGTGCCTGCCCGGCCATGCCCCCCTGCCCGGCAGCACCAGCGTCCGCGCCGCCTTCATCCACGTGGTGGGTGACCTCCTGCAGAGCGTCGGCGTCCTCGTGGCTGCCACCATCATCTACTTCAAGGTGCCCAGGCTGGACCTCCCTCTGCCGCCCCAGGGAACGACTCCCTCAGCCCCACACAGGGTGCTGCGGGTGGGCACGGGGCTCTGGCACCCCCACACCTTGGTGCCCAGGTCTGTCGCCCCCAGCCCCACACGTCCCCTGCTCTCTGCAGCCCCAGTGCAAGATCGCAGACCCCATCAGCACCCTCTTCTTCTCGGTCTTCGTCCTCGGCTCCACCTTCACCATCCTCAAGGATGTCTTCAGAGTCCTCATGGAAGGTTTGCGGCAGGCGAGGAGGGTGGGGGACCACGGGCGCAGGGGGAGGCACAGGGGCTCCTGGGGGCTGTAGCTGCTACAGTCCCTTTCTCACGCAGCAGCTCAACCTCTCTCGCCCAGCCCACCCCACAGCCCACCCCTCTGTCTTTCCCTTGCTCCCGAGCCCCCCCAGCCTGTCCCTCCCCTCTGGCCCATGGCCACTGTCCCCTGGTCACAGCCTGGGGAAGCCCCCGTCTCCAGCTGCTCCCACCACGGGCTCTGACTCTGGTAGGGGGCCGGGACGGGTGGGGGTGGCAGCCCCCCACCCCGTGACCGGTCACTGCTGGCAGGGGCGCCGCGGGGCGTCGCGTTCGAGGCGGTGAAGGAGGCGCTGCTGGGGGTGAGCGGGGTGAAGGGCACCCACGACCTGCACCTCTGGGCCCTGACGCTGAGCCACCACGCCGTGTCGGTGCACGTGGCCGTTGGTGAGTGCCCGGTGCACGGCACGCAGCGAGGAGGGGGATGCACGGCACGCACCGGGGGAGAGGGGGCGGGAGGGGGGGGACACGGACACGCAGCAGCCAGGGCTGAGCCGCGCTGTCCTGCTGTCCCCAGAGGCCAGCGCCGACCCCGAGACGGTGCTGTGGGAAGCCACCAGGCAGCTGCAGAGCAAATTCGGCTTCGCCTCCTGCACGGTGCAGGTGGAGCGGTACCGGGAGGAGATGGCAGCCTGCCCCCACTGCCAGGACCCCCACGCCTGAGACCCCGGCCCCGCCGGGAGCAGGAGCTGCAGCCCTTGGGCCCCCAACCCTGTGCTGCACCCACCCTGCTGCTGCGGAGCCCCAGGGTGGGACGGTGCCCCCGAGCGTGCGGGGTCCCAGGGGACACACACAGTCCGGCCCCCGCAGCACAGGGGTTCCCCAGGGAACACCCACCCCTGGGAGGGGACCAGGCCTGCCACAGCCCCCGGCTGCTGGGACCAACCCCAGAGGAGGGGGACCCTGCCCCACCATGCAGACCCCCATGGAGGAGCCCTGTTGTCCCCCACAGGAGAGGGGACAGGAGGGAGCCGCTAAAGAGTCTAAGGGAGGGGATGTCCCGGGGGGGCCAAGGAGCCCAGACCCAGCCTTGGCCCCCAGTGCTCCTGGGCCCCCAGAGGCTGCCCTGCCACCCCCATGGCCATGGGCTCCCGGGGCTGCTGGGGGTCCCAGGGGGCTGCTGCTGCTCCCATGGGGAGCAGGGGGACAGGGCGGCCATAGCGCCCACCGCCGGCTGCCCTGGCCTCGCTCCCCGCCGTGCCTGGACCCGATCCGTTCCCACCGCTGTGAGTCCGTGTCTGTCGCACCCGTGGAGTGTCCGTCCGTCCGTCTGTCTCTTTGTGCAAGGAATCCAGCGGGCCCCGGCAGAGCCCGCAGCCACCAATAAACGTGTTGGAGAACAGCAGCAGCGGCGCAGGGAGCCAGGAGGGGAGCAGGGAGGGGGTACACGGCCCCAGCCCCCCGCCATGGGCGGAGGGGAGCACCGACACAACCACCCCCCCGGCACCGGCCCCTGCCCCAGCACCACAACCAGCCTTTACAAAACAAACCACGTTTAATGCACAGTTAAACACGGGCTCAATGTGAGCGACTTCAGAGCTCCTGGCACCTCTGCCAGCCCCGTCTGTCCCCTCCATGGGGGGCTCAGCCGGCGACGGGGGGCAGGAGGCGAGAACAAGCACAGCCCCACGCAGGTGGGGGCCCAGGGGGATGCTCCCCCCGGCGACAGGCCCCAAGACCCACAGCTCAACCCAGGGACACGCAGGGTCCCACCACCCTCCCTGCACCACCTCAGACCAAACAGCGCAAAAGGATCCTCCTGGACGCGGAGCACGAGGACGAGTGTCCCCAGCGTCCCAGGTGACGGCCAGGAGAAGCCATCTCTCCCGCAGAGTGGGGGCCCAGGGAGCAAGAAGCACCAAGAGGGGGCACAGAGCCCCCCCTGATCCCCGGCCAGTGCAGCCTGGCCCAAGCTTCTGCCGGGGGCAAGCACATGTGGCAGCAGCACGAGGGGTCCCCCGCACTATTCGGTGGGCAATGGGGGGCTCCCGTTGGGGCTGGGGCTGCCGGGCCGGTCCCCGAAGAGGGAGCTGAAGCGGGCACGGCGCTCGGGGAGTAGCCGGTGGCTGACGGCGGTAGCCAGCCCGGCCAGGCAGTGTGCCCGCACGATGCCTGCCTGCCCGCCTGACACCAGCCAGCCGTGAGAGTCCAGGTTGGGGCTGAAGCGCACCTGGGGGGGGAGAAGGGGGTCAGGAGGGAGGGAGGGGGCCGAGGCGGCAGCACCCCAGGGGTGGGCACGGGCAGCCCCCTCACCTTGTGCAGGGACTCCAGCTGCAGGCGGTCGAGGCTCAGCTCCGCCTTGGCCTCCTGCGTGTGCATCCTGCGCATGGGCTCCCGGCTGGGGAAGTTCTTGAAGCTGCGCTGTGGGGCGGCAGCACCACCATGAGCTGCGCCCACGGTGGCCCTGGGGCACCAGGACAGCACCAGGCTGGCAGCAGGGGGAGGCGCCACTTGGCCAGGGGACACAGGTCACCAAAGAGCTATGGCAAAGGGGAGCAGGAGCCGGACCCCCTGGGCAGGGTGGCTGGAGCGTGGCAGACCCCAGCCCACCACCCCGGTGCCTCTCCAGCAGCTGGGACCCAGACTCGCCCCATGCCAACCCCTCCAAACACAGCCTGGCACAGCAGGGAGGCGGGCCCAGGCAGGCTGTGACCCCCCCAGGCTCCTTCCCAGGGCTGGGCACCCCAGACGGCTCCCACAGCCAGGACACCGAGCACCGTGAGCAGGCAAACGGGGGTCCCTGCCTGGGGGAACCCAGCCCAGGCTGCGGGTATGGCACCAGAGGCCAGCCTGGGCTCCACCAGAGGCGAGTGGCTGCCACAAAGTCACCCTGACACTGCCACAAAATCACCCTGACGCTGCCACAACCCCCCTCAACACCCTGGCCCTGCTCCCATGGGTCCCACCTGGGGTCGGGACCACCCAGCCCTGCCGCCCACCCTCCTACCAGGTCCGTGTCCCGGAATCGGATGTAGCTCTTGGTCACCATCTCGCTGTAGCGCCTGGTCTTCGGCAGCGCCGTCTCCCCGTCCCCCGGCAGCAGGTCGGCTTTGTAGACCGGCTGTGGGCAAGATGGGGCTCAGGACAGGGCCGGGGGCTCCCCCGCAGGGACCACCAGGGGCTAAGTGGGGCTGGGACCCCCAGGGTCCTGCCCTGCCGTGCAGCACGGTGGGTCTGGGGCAGGGCACAGAGGGGCAGGACTGCCCCACGCCTGAGCCTGACCCCGAAGGTCCCAACCCCAGGGCTGAGGCTGCTGCCATCACCCTTGCCCACCACACAGCCCTCGCCTGGGCGGGAAGGGGACGACACGGACACAACACATGACACACACATGACACACGAGTGTGCGGGGCAGCAGACACCCGTGGCCGGCTCAGGACACTGTTCCAGTGGCCCAAGAGCTCAGCTCCCGCCCTGCCCACCCCTGTGTGCCACAGACGGTCCCTGGAGAGATCAACGGGCTCTTACAAATCTGCGGTCGGAGGAACGCTTGACGTTGAGGGGGTTGACGGCCAGGTCGGGCAGCACCGCAGCCAACAGCTCGCCTGTGATGTCTCCTGCGGCCACTGTGTTCAGCCAGTCCGAGCCGGAGATGCTCTGTGGGAATGGAGGGCTGTGGGGTGGGGGGTCCCGGCAGGCTCCCCACCACCCCCAGGCAGGCAGCAGCTCCCCACCATCCTGCTCAGAGGGTGTCTCCAAGATTCAGGGACTCACACGGCTGGGCGGCATCAGCCCCACCAGCTGGCACCAGGTTTGAGGCAGGCGCCCACCCCTCCAACACAGCCCCCCAGGAGGGAACTGCCCCCCAGGAGGGAACTGCCCCCCAGCAGGGAACTGCCCCCCAGCAGCCTCTTACCCACACGGTGCCCTTGCGAGGGGCCACAAAATAAGCCTTGAAGCCCAAGTACCCGGCGTCGATGTAGTGGATCCCACAGAGACCGTAACTGCAAGGGAAAGGGAAGGGATGAGCAGTGAGCTCCGCAAGAGCCAGGCAGCGGCCCATCCCCCCAGAGACCCCGGGGGATGGAGGGGGGGCTCTCCTCGCCCTGGTGGCATGTCACATCACATGGCTGCTCCCGGAGGTTGAGAGGACACCAAGACCCCAGATCCCTTGCACTGCCCAAGGGCTTCGTCCTTCCCCGTGCCAGGGAACAGCATCCTCCCGGCCCCCCGACACCCCTCATGGCACAGCCGGACGCTCCCAGGGAGAGACAGGCCAGAGGGGACCCTGGGGACACCCAGGAGATGGGACCAGACCCCAGGAGCAGGGTGGTCCCCGGCACTCACGAGGCGTAGCAGTTGTCCTGGGCCACGGTGACGCCGTTGTAGGGCAGCAGCCAGGCCACCTCGGTGCTGAGGAACCGCTTGATGCTGTTGATGGGCTCGTAGAGCCGCCGCAGGTCCCAGAACTTGATCTTACGGTCGCTCCCTGCCGTGACCAGGAAGTTGCTGAGAACCAGGAGAAAGGCAGTGCTGAGACCCCCACACCGGGCTGTGCCCCGTCCCCGCTGCAGGGACCGGGTGGCTGGCCCTGGTCCCACAGCACAGGCCGTGGCTCAAGCCCCCGCCTCGTCTCAGAAAGCCCAACCCAAGCTCTTCGGTGCCTCAGAGGGACATCAGCACTGGGTCCTTCTTAAGCCCACCCTGGCAAAGGAGCCTGATCTGCAGGAGCGATGATCTGCCACCCCGCTCTCCCCGGCAGCCCCCGCACCAGCACCGACCTCCCCCTCACCTATCGGCCTTGCACCACTCGATGCTCCGGACGGCGTGGTCGTGGGCTAGAAAGCACCGGAACGGGTAGAGCTTGAGGGAGCCGTCGGGCTGGTGCACGCACTGCAGCAAGGACTTGGTGAGCAGGTTCCAGAGAGCCACCGTGCCTGGGGGACGAGACCCGTGCCCCTCAGGAGCTGCCCCATGGCTGTGCCGGGGCCAGCGTGGGACCCATGGGGCTGGGGATGGGCTGTGGGCTAAGCCAGAGTTCCCGGAACCCACAGGCACGTGAGGCTGCCTGTGGCCAGCCCATGATAAGCCATCCCCCCATCCCAGGGATGGGCAGAGAGGTTCCTGCACGGTGTCTGCCACTTGCTGCCCCCTGCACCTCATCCTCAGCCCCCCATCCCCTGCCCCAGGCTGAGGGGAGCCCAACGCTCCGTGCCAGTCCCCGCCTGGGGACTCACCATCATAAAACCCGGCTGCGAGGTGATGGTGGGGCTTGGAGGGCATCCAGGAGAGGCTGAAGCATTGGCCGCACTCGGAGGCGCTCCCTGACTGGATGGAGCCCACCTGGAGCGTGGCGACACACTGCACCTGCAGGACACGGGACAGGCATCGGCCACAGCCCCAGGCTGGTGACATCCACGTCCCGAGAGACAGGGACGCCCGGGGCTGGGAGCGCGGCTCTGCTCCGCCACCCCAGCGCCCCACGGCCGGTGAGCTCTGTGGGGGTCTTGGCCCCCTCCCCAGCGCTCCCACCTGCACCAGCCGGGAGGTCGCTGGGTGCCAGCCCCAACCGGGGACCACGGCAGAAGAGGACACTGACCTTGCAGATAACGTGCTTGTGGAGGGACCCATCTAGAAGAGAGCAGAGGAGGGTGAGGACGGGCACAGCTCTCCTAGAAGCCCCCAGCGTCGGGAGCTGCTCAGCAGCCCCGAGCCTGGCTCGGTGCTCCCCACCGCCCTGGCCAGGGGCTCCCCGTCCATCCTGCCACCGCCTGGAGCAGCATCCCCACCGCAGCCGAGCAGACCCAGCAGCAGAAAACAGAGCCCATGGGGCAGCAAAGCCAAGGGCAGGCACCGGCAGGACCTCCAGGAGCACCCCCCGGAAAGGCTGCACCCCACCACCACCAGCTGCCCACCTCAATGGAGGATGCCCTCACCAAACTCAGGGGGACACGGTGGCACACAGAGGAGAGCCCAGACCGTGACTGCCGCAGGGAGGGAAGGAGCAGCCATGCGGGGAGGGCAGACCACGCAGAGATCTCCGTGCCCACAGGACCCCACGCATCAGCTGTGTCCAGGGAGAATCTCCCCCACCAACGACCCACAACACTGCGGGGACCTCCATTCCCCACCTCTCGGGCCAGAAGGACCCCCCAGTCCCCCAGCGCGGGGCACAGCGAGCACCAGACAAGCACGTCTGCAGCCCGGAGCGCGGCAGCCGCAGGCGGAGGCGGTGCCGTGCCGAGATACGCAGGAGCCATGCGTCTTCTCCGGCACCTCCGTGACAGCCAGGGCACGGAAACACTGGGTGGGGGTCCCCGGAGCCCCAGGGAAAGCCGGCACGGCCACGCTGAGCCGGGAGCTGCTGGCAGGGCCATGCTGAGCCGCAGCCTGGCACCGATCCTGCAGTGCCAACCAGCACCCCCAGCCCGGCTGGGAGGCGCAGGGACGGCAGGAGCAGCCGCAGCCGGGACCCGGGCGATGCCGGAGCGACGCGGGAGAGGGGGGAGGGAGGGAGGATGGACCGGCGCCTGCCGCAAGCTCCCCACGTGGGGGCTGCGGCACCGGCACAAACCATCCGGCGCCGGAGCCGGAACGCCGAGACGGGGGTGGGAAAGGCAGCGACGTGCCGGGTGGGGGGCCGGCAGCCAGGCTGGGGTGCAGGGAACCCATTTCCCATTGTCAGCCCCGGACCCGCAGGCTGCCGGCCACGGCTGAGCGGCCACGAGCCGCACGCACAGGTCATCAATCTCGCTGGGCACCCGGCAGATGAGGCTATTACAAGCACCATTAACCCGGGAGCTGGGAGCCCCACGTCCCTGCTACGACAGGCAGCTCGGGCCGGGCTGGAATAAGCAGCTCCGCCTCAACAGGACACGCTCCCGGCAGCGAGGAGGTGGGGGAAGGCTCGGGAACACGTTATGGTGGCCGCAGCTCGCCCCGCGGCCCCTCTCCAGCCACAGCAGCGCTGCCCAGAGCGCCCTCCCAGTCTGCCCAGTCGAGGTCCCCGCTCCTGCAGGGAGCTGGGGCTGCGGCAGCGTCCCCCGAGACCGAACCTCAGGGGCGGCGGCGCTTTGGCACCCTCCGACATCAAAAACCAGCCATGCTCCCCTCCCCTGCCTCCGCCGGCGGCAGGCTGCAAGCCCGGGGGCTCGCTGCAGGCGGGTGCTAGCCGGGGCACGGTCCCGCGGCCCCCGGCGCCTGCCCCCCGGCGCCCCCCCCTCCCCCCGGCACAGCAGGGTCCCCAGGGCTGGCACGGCCGCTCTTCCTACCTTTTACCTGTGTGTCCCTGGCGCGGCGCAGGGCGCCGGGGTGCGGCAGCGCGTACAGCAGCACTTTCCCGTCCGAGAAGGCCACGGCCAGCAGGCCCAGCCGGCTCATCTGCGGGGGCTGCGGAACGACAGGCGGCGTCAGCCCCGGGGTCACCACCACCCACCCCACCCCCCCCCCCCTGCCCGGGGGGGCACGCACTTCGGAACCCCGGGGAGGGTGGGCAGGGAGAGCAGAGGCGGCCCCTCGGGCAGCACCCACCTTCCTGGGGGCGGTGGGCAGCTCCCAGCCCCCGCTGGGGCAGAACTTCATGTCCCAGACGCAGCCGTGGTTGGCGGCGATGGCGTAGGCCAGCCCGGCTGCCTCGGCGGGGCTGCAGGCAGGGCCGAGCCGTGAGGGAACGGCGAGCCAAGCTGGCCACCAGCCCGGCCCCCGTGGGGGCCCAGGAGGCGGCTCTGGGGGAGGATGAACCTCGCCGCCCCCGGAGGGACAAGAGGTACGGACACCCCCCCCCCCGCCCCCACCGTCCCCGGGAGCCGGACACAGTCCCCTCCGGCCACTCACCCCTGCTCCGGCTGCAGCGTCCCCAGGCCCCAGAGCTGCAGGAGCGCGGGGCCCCCGTGGAGCCCGGCCACGCTGTGCGTCTCCTCCATGCTGCCGTGGCAGTAGACGGCCACGTACTGAGCGGCCGCCGAGCCCTCCGGGGACGGGCACCACTCCATGGCCCACACGGGGCCGCCCACGAAGAAGGACACGTCCCGGCGCTCCTCGTGGGGCTGCAGGGAGTCGAACCTGCAGCGGGGACGTGGGTAAGGGCACGGGGGGACGGTGGGACCCCAGGACGCTCCTGCTGCCCCAGGGCGGCCACCCGGTCCCCAGACCTGCCGGGACAGCAGCCCTGGGGGCTACTGCCTGTCCCAGGCACAACACCCGCCACCCCGGCCGTCCCTCACGGACCTGTTCACCCTGTACAAGACACCGTCGTCTTCGATGCCCTCCCGCTGGATGGAGAAGAGGGGAGACTTCTCCTCCGCCGGCAGGTACGGGGCAGCTTCGCTGGGGGGGCAGAAGAAGGTGAGAGGACATCTCCTCACCCCAACTCCTCACCCAGTGACCCCCTGGCACAGGACTGTGCACCCAGCCACCCACCCAGCCTCCGCACAGCCCCGCACGCCCTGCCGCTGGCCACCCTGGGGGCTACTAGGACTCCACAGCCAAACCCACTGAGATCCCCAAAGCCCGTGCCAAGAAAGCCCCATCCTTCCTACTGGGGCCTGATCCCACCAGAGGGACGGGGGGAGGGGGGTACAGCACTGACCGTGCCCTCGCCCCCGATGTCTGGGGTCACCCGCTTTCCCCTCCCCAGCTCACTCTCGGCCCGGTGCTGCCAGGACCTGCCCCATGGCGCAGCCCGACCCACGCGTCCCCCCCTCCCTGCGCTGCCCCCGCGGTACCTTTCCGAGAGACACGTCCACTTGTGCACCAAAGGGATCCAGTCAGGGAACTCCCACTGCGAGTACTTCTGATCCCGCCTGTGGTGGAGACGATGGATCTCAGTGACAGCCCCACGGCGCGGGCAGCCCCACGGCGCGGGCTCTCAGCCCCTGCCCTCACCCCCCGGCCTGGCCCAGCCCCATCTGTCACCCCCCGTGCCTCCCGCGGGCCATGGGACTCCATCAAACAGCAGAATCCCCACGTTCCCCACGGCACATGCTCCTTCCTGCTCACGCCTGTGACAGCAATGGTACCCAGGGTCCCTGCAGCCCACCGCAACCCCCCCGCCCCCAGCAGCCCCGCGCCCCCACTCACAGGCTGCAGGTGAGGCTGGAGCACTTCTCCACTGGGGCCATGATGGAGTTGTGGAAGCCGTTGGGAGCGAGGCCTCGGCACTGGGGCTTGGATCTCTGGGGACAAGAGCAGACCGAGAGGAGCACCTGGCCTGGGCTGCCCCCGCCTGCCCAAACGCTCCCACGGGGGGGGGGACGTGTCTGTCCCCAACGGCACCGATGCAGCCCACCGGCAGAGAGCTCTGCTCGGGCCTCGGCAGCAGCAGTCACACAGAGCACGTCACGCTGGGCTAGACACAAAGTCCCGTGCTGGGGACTTCTGTGAACTCCGGGACAGTCTCCAGGACCCTGTCCCCATCCACCCTCACCCCGAGCTGTTAAACGCAAAGAGTTCACGCCTGGATTCACGGCTGCCAGGCGCTGACACGCCATCCCTGACCGAGTCCTGTCCCAAAGAGCCGGAGGCGGGGACACCACACGACGGCTCAGATGCTTTGTGTTGCTCATGGGGGGCCAAAGGTAAGAAGTGGCCAAGGCAGAGACCCTGCCCTTACCCCTGCAGATGACGTCTTCCCACCGTGTCCTCTGAGAGACTCCAGCTCTGGCTCTGACGCTTCGCTGAGTGGCGCATCGCTCCCCTCCTCCTCCTCCTCCGCCTGCAGCAGCACCTCCTTCGAGGGCACAAAGTCAGCGTCTCGTGCCGGATCATCGCTATCCGTTTCCTCCTCCTTCCTCCTCCGGCTCTGACGCTTCTTCTGGATAGGCTCGAGCTCCGGCTCCTGGGCCCCCTGGGTGGGAGCCGGGGGCTGGTACACGGACGTCAGCTCCTCCGCCAGCTCCTGCAGGTACAGCAAAGCCCTGGGACACCAAAGGCATCGCCTGGAGGTGAGTGGGGGGAGCGCACAGGGACCAGCCAGCCCCCCGCATCCAGGACCAGGCAGGGTCTGGGTAAGCGATTCGCTCCTGCCCAGGCTGCGGCAGAGCCTGTCCGGATGCACCACCGGCCTCCAGCTCGGCCCCTCAGACAGCCAGCACCCCCTGCCCCTCCCCGGGGAACACCAGCCCCCCCCGGTCCCTGGCAGCCCGCGGGGGATCGTGTCCAGCAGGCAGAGCAAGGCCCTTTGCCAGCCAGAAAGCAGCAAAGCCAGAGATCTTCCCGCAAGCGCCCTCAGCAAAGGGGGTTCCCGCACCGGGCGCCCTCCCTCTGCGCTGTGGGGCAAGGGGACCGGGGCACCACGACCCCACCAGCTCTGCCCCTGCAAACCCAGGGCTCGCACGGGCACTGGGAGAGCGTGGCCACCGCTCGACCTGCCCCCAGAGGCGCCATAGCCGGGCTGCCCCTTAAGCAGCACCTGGCTCGCACGGCTTCTTCAGCTCCCCCCCCAGGGAAGCACCTTCTCGGCCTCACCAGGGGACAAGGGAACCTCTAACCCACCGCAGACGGCCCTTGGCCATCAAACACCGGCCACAGGCAAGCTCATCTGCAGCCCCTGCTCTGCCCCACAGCCCCTGCTCTGCCCCACAGCCCCGCGCTCTGGGACCCAAACACGTTCTCCTAAAGCAGGAAAAGACCCTTCCCTGGGGAACCAGTTTGTCCCACCGATGTGGGACAAAGCCCTTCGGGAAAGACACTGAGACCCCTCAAGACAAGAGAGAACCCACCTGAGGAACCACTTGGAGAGTGGCATCTGCCCACCCTTCCAACCCCCCCCGACCCCCAAATCCGCCGCCCCTGCTCACACTTTGGCTGCCCGCCTCTTGGGGCGCCCACCGGGGGGGGTCTCCAGGCCTTCGGCCGCCTCGCTGCTCCCCAGCATCTTCTGCACACAGATGGGCTCCGGGGTCGGGCACTCCAGGTCCTGAGACAGTTTCAGCAGCAGCATCTCCGTCTTGGACTTCCGACCGCGCTTCCCGGGTGCCTTCGGAGGCGGCACGGACCCGTTCTCCGAGGTCCTCGAGGGCTCGCCGTGAGCCCCGGTCTCCGCAGGGGCCGGGCCATTGGGGCCACTGGGACTAGTTTTCGGTTTTTGGTTTCGGGCAGCTTTTTTCTGGGACTTGGTGGCTTCGCCTCCCTCCTCAGAGTGGCCCGAAGCGTCCACATCTCCCGGCGGCGACGCTCCTCCTGCTGGAAAAGAACGGAGTCATCACAAACACACAGCAGGGTTCTGCCAGCCCTGGCCGTGGCCACCCACCGGGCTACCAACACCCAGCCGGGCACTGGCCCAGCCCGGAGCAGCACCAGGTCACAGCGGGGCTCGGGGACCGGCACAGAGGGACGTACGGACACAGAGGGGGACATAAGGACACGGAGGGGGGAAGGGGAAATATAGATATGGGGCCGGGCATACAGACATGGGGGGACACACGGACACGGGGTCAGAGACACGGACACGGGGGGGGGACAGAGGGACACAGGGGAGATGCACAGACACGGGGTGGGACACACGGATGCAGGTGGGGACAGAACGGACACGGGGTCAGAGGGACATGGGGGGTGGGGGGAACACATGGACGTGGGGTCAGAGACACAGACAGGGGAGGGGGGACACGGACACGGGGGGGGACAGACGGATGCAGGTGGGGACAGACGGACACGGGGGGGGACGGGACACATCGACGTGGGGTCGGAGACACGGACACAGTGAGGGACGCACAGACACGGGGTGGGGACACCCGTGCCCGGCAGCCCCCCATGTGCTCCCCCCCGGGGTACGATGCGGTGCCGGGGCCCGCAGCCCGCCTTGGCCGGGCTGCGGGCCCCGGCACCGCATCGTGCCCCGAGGAAAGCCCCGTACCCACCCCCCCCCGGTACGTACGGAGCTCCCGGGACTCCCGCTCTCGGCTGCGCCCGGTGGTCACCGATCCCCGTCCCGACCGGCCCCGGCGGCTCCGTTCCCGGCAGCGCGGCCGGCGGGCGGCGTTAGACGCCATCCACGGAGGGGGGTAGGGGGTGGGGGGGGCGGCTGCGGAGCCGCGCCGCCGACAGGGCGGAAGCGGAAAGGCGCGGGGTGATGTCGTCACGCCGGAAACGTCATTACCGGGAGGCGGAGGGGGCGGGGGGGGAGACGGGGGCGTAAGGAGGGTGAGGGGCTCCGCGGGACCCAGGAAATGAGGGGGCGTGAGGGAGACGGGGAGGGAAGGGGGATGTGACCCGGCGGGGATATTATTGATGCGCGTCGCGGCGGCAGCGGGAGGGACGGTGAGGTCCGCGGGAGCAACGACACTCAAACACAGGGATTTAGGGTGATTTTAGCTGTTTTTGAACACGCATCATCAGGGGAGAGCGCGAACGCAGTCCCCCACTACCACAAATTATGCAGTCGAGTTTCCCGCATTTGGGGAAATCGCAGGGGTCAGCACACCCGGAGTGCAGGGGATGAGCCTCGCCCTGGGAAAACCACCTGCCTGATCATGGTGTCTCCCCTGCCAGGTAAGTATGCTCACTGCAACCCACCCGCACCGACACACACCGCCGCACGCACACATAACGCACGGACAAACGCACCGACACCGCCACCCGCACCCGACGCCGCGACGCCTCCCGCGCCCCGCCGTCCCTCGCCCGGTAAGACCCTCGCAGCGCCCGCCTTCCCCCGCGCCCGCCGGCGGCTTGTCGGAACGGGCTCCCGTGATGCCCGGCGCCGTGTCTCATCTGCATGGACACGCCCCTGACGCACCGACGCGCCCCCGCCGCCCCGGAGCGGCCTCTGCCGGCCGCGGCGCTCTCCGCATGGCCCCGCCCCTCCCGTTAGGCCACGCCCCCTTCAAACAGGCCCCGCCCGGCCCCGCTCCCGCCCCGCCCACTCGGGGAGACCCCGGTCCCCGCACGTCGGGCTGGGCTCCGGTGGCCGGCAGGACCCTATCGGGTGGTACTGGTTTGTACTGGGCTCCGGTACGGGCCGACACAACGGCACCTGCAAGGGCTACAGAGGAGGGCCACTAAAATGATCAGGGGGCTGGAGCACCTCTGCTACGAGGACAGACTGTTCAGCCTGGAGAAGAGGAGGCTCCGCGGAGACCTCATAGCGGCCTTCCAGTACCTGCAGGGGGCTACAGGAAGGCTGGGGAGGGTCTGTTTCCAAAGGCCTGCAGTGACAGGACGAGGGGCAATGGCTTTAAGTTGGAGAAGGGGAGATTTAGATTGGATATTAGGAAAAAGTTCTTTACCATGAGGGTGGTGGAACACTGGAACGGGTTGCCCAGGGAGGTGGTTGAGGCCCCTTCCCTTGAGATATTCAAGGTGAAGCTCGACGAGGCCCTGGGCGACCTGGTCTAGTTGGGGGTGTCCCTGCTGACTGCGGGGAGGTCGGACTAGATGACCTTTGGAGGTCCCTTCTGGCCTGGACCAATCTATGAAGCGCTCACAGCCCGGTAACACCAGTGCTGGACCGGGGGGTCTGGGCGCTGGCACGGCGAGAGCGGGGCCTCACCGAGGAGCCGGCCCACGGGCACACGGTGCCGTGAAATCTCCCGGGCACCCTCCCCGGGGAAGGAGAGGGGCTGGTAAAGGCCGGCGCTGGCGGCACCGCAGCCCCACCGGCTCCCCCAACCCCTGCCCGGAACCCCACGGGCCCCCGCGCCCCCTCGGCAAACGCGTCCCCCCTCCCGTCCCTCTGCTGCTGCCCGGGCACGGCTGGTTGGGCCGGGGAACCTCGCCCCCGCCCCGGGACTCTCGGCGCGTCGTCCCCGGTGCCTTCGTAGCCCAAAGCATCCCCGGAGGCGTTTCACGCACCCGCCGGCTGATGAAACGGAGCCCGACAAGCACAGGGTCGGGGGGCTCAGGCACGCTGCTTCTTCCCCCGCCTGCGGGAGCCCCCCCTCCCCGCACGGAGCACCGGCCGCGGGAGGAGCTGCCGCCGCGGCCCCGGGCCGGGGGGTGGGTGGGTGCTGCGGGTGATGCCGTTCCAGCCTCAGGGGCGCGGAGAGACAAACCCCGGCGCCCGCAGAGCAGAGCGGGGACCGGGGGGGACAGCAACGGCTGAACTTGTGCCGAGCAGGGTCCGCACCGCCCTCGCCCCCTCCCCGGCAAAGCCGGCGAAAAGCCGGCGTCTGTCGTCGAAGGAAAGAAGCGACCGGGCTGTCGCTGCTGCCGTCGGTGAGGTCCCTCGTCCCGGCGCGGGGGTGCCCGTCGCCGCGGTCCCGTCCCCCCCCCCCCCGTTGCTAAGGGCCCCCCCCGCGCTGCCGCCGGGACAGGGGCGATGACACGAGCGGGTCTGCGCTCGGTGAGAGGGCAGGGAGGGGGGGATGGCCGCCGCCCCTCCATTGGCACCGTCCCCCAGCCAGGAACTGGTGGGGTCGGGAGATCCACTCGGAGGTCAAAAAGGGGGGAGTTCGGCAAATCGTTGTCCGAACCGGACAAACTGACAGCGGCCAGAGCGCGCCGGGTCCGGGGGGTGGAAAAGGGCCGCGGAGAGAAAAAGTCGATATTAGACGCCCATCAATAGCATGAATCTGTCCTTGAACCAGCGTCACCAGGGGAGAGCGCGAACGCAGTCCCCCACTACCACAAATTATGCAGTCGAGTTTCCCGCATTTGGGGAAATCGCAGGGGTCAGCACACCCGGAGTGCAGGGGATGAGCCTCGCCCTGGGAAAACCACCTGCCTGATCATGGTGTCTCCCCTGCCAGGTAAGTATGCTCCCTGCAACCCACCCGCACCGACACACACCGCCGCACGCACACATAACGCACGGACAAACGCACCGACACCGACACCCGCACCCGACGCCGCGACGCCTCCCGCGCCCCGCCGTCCCTCGCCCGGTAAGACCCCCGCAGCGCCCGCCTTCCCCCGCGCCCGCCGGCGGCGTGTCGGAACGGGCTCCCGTGATGCCCGGCGCCGTGTCTCATCTGCATGGACACGCCCCTGACGCACCGACGCGCCCCGGAGCGGCTCCGCCGGCCGCGGCGCGCGCTGCATGGCCGCGCCCCCTCCCGACAGGCCCCGCCCCCTCCCTCCCCTGAAATTCCCCGGTTCGAGCCCCGCTCCCGCCGGGCCGGGGCAAACGCGCGGCCGCCGACCCACAGAGCCGCACCGGGCGGGAACGGGCGGCGGAGCCCGCGCTGCCGGGACGGGGGTACCGGGGGGAACCAGCGGCGCTGCCCCGGGACGGCACCGGGGGAAACGTCCAGCCCCGCGGCTCCGGGCCCGAGCGTGGCCATTGCAGGGGGACAGGGCGGGGGTTCCCGATGCCTCTCGGGGGAGAGGGGTCTCTTGGCGGGGAGGACGCTCCGCTCCAGGGGCCTCTCCCGGCCATTTCTCCCTCCCCACCTTCCCGGGGCGGGCGGGCGCACGGCGGAGCCGCAGCGAAGCCGCCGGGCTGATGGCCACGCCGCGGCGCGTCCCGGTCTCTCGGGTCACCGCTCGGCCCGTGCGTCTCCTCCGGCCCCAGCCCCGCCAGGAGGCCCCTGCTCAGCCCAGCCGGGCTCCCGCTGGACTCGGGGCACCCCGGGCTCACCGGCCCCCGGGGCTTGTAACGGCGGCTCCCGCAAGCGCCCCGCTCCCGCGGCTCCCCGGGGACGCTGCCGGGGGGTCCCGGAGCAGCTCGAGGTTCGCTCCCCGGGGAGCCGCTCGCTGCCGCCCCTGCGGCTCTTTGTGCCCAAAACGTGAACACCGGCCCTTTCGGGGTCCCCCGTGGACGGTTCGGTCCCCGGCTCCCCGAGCCCTTCCCCGGCGCGGAAGGGCGGGCAGGGCCCCTTCCCGCCGGCCCCCGGGGCGCTTGTCACCGGGACTGACCGCCACCAGAGCCACCGCCGGGACTCCCATGACCTGCTCGTCCCGGCTGCCGCGGGAGGGGGCAGCTGCGGTGCCGCCATTCCGGGGGCCGCGGGGAGACGAACCCTGGTACCGGCCGAGCCTTGATATCCGCGAAGCCCCGGGACCGGCGGGGAGACGAGCCCCGGTGTCCCCAGAGCCCCGGCGCCCCCAGCCCGGAGCGAGCCTCGGTCCGTGCGGGCGCTGGCCGGGTCCGGGGCAGCCCTCCCCCGCGGCGGGGGCGGAGACGCTCCGGGCCCGGGACGTGGCTGCCCGTGAATTACCGACCGCGGGGCAATGGCCACGCTGGGGCCCGGAGCCGCGGGGCTGGACGTTTCCCCCGGTGCCGTCCCGGGGCAGCGCCGCTGGTTCCCCCCGGCACCCCTGTCCCGGCAGCGCGGGCTCCGCCGCCCGGTGCGGGTCTGTGGATCGGCGGCCGCGGTGGCGGCCGCGCGTTTGCCCCGGCGGGAGCGGGGCTCGAACCGGGGAATTTCAGGGGAGGGAGGGGGCGGGGCCTGTCGGGAGGGGGCGGGGCCATGCAGCGCGCGCCGCGGCCGGCGGAGCCGCTCCGGGGCGCGTCGGTGCGTCAGGGGCGTGTCCATGCAGATGAGACGCGGCGCCGGGCATCACGGGAGCCCGTTCCGACAAGCCGCCGGCGGGCGCGGGGGAAGGCGGGCGCTGCGGGGGTCTTACCGGGCGAGGGACGGCGGGGCGCGGGAGGCGTCGCGGCGTCGGGTGCGGGTGTCGGTGTCGGTGCGTTTGTCCGTGCGTTATGTGTGCGTGCGGCGGTGTGTGTCGGTGCGGGTGGGTTGTAGCGAGCATACTTACCTGGCAGGGGAGACACCATGATCAGGCAGGTGGTTTTCCCAGGGCGAGGCTCATCCCCTGCACTCCGGGTGTGCTGACCCCTGCGATTTCCCCAAATGCGGGAAACTCGACTGCATAATTTGTGGTAGTGGGGGACTGCGTTCGCGCTCTCCCCTGGTGACGCTGGTTCAAGGACAGAGATGGCTGCAGAGGGTGGTTGGATCCGGCTCCCGCCTCTCCCGGTACGGGATCTCTCCGCACTCCCGGTTCGTACCCTCCTCGCATCCGCCCTTCACGCTCCTGGGTTTGGGGATTCCTAAAAACCTGGCCCAAGGACCGACCCTCCGACCCCCCCCCGGGTGCTGTCACCCCCCAAAACGCTCCGCTCCCCCCTCCCCGGCTCAGGGCACAGCTCCCCCCGCCCCCCCCCCGCCCCCCCGAGAAGGGCAGGACAAGGTTTTACCACACGAGTTTATTTTAAATAAAACGTTAACACAGATGCAGGCTTTTTTTTTTTTGCAACCGGAGTGATGGACCAGACAAGCGATGCGACGGGAGGGGGGGGGGTAGGGGGGCGACGGCTGGCGCTGCGGGCCGCTCTCCCCGGCGGATGCTCCTCGGTGGCCACGGGCGAGGGGAGGGGGCCGCAGCGGGGACAGGCTCCCACCCTGGGCTCCTCTGGCCTGGCCTGTGGTGGCCAGGTTCCCCCCCCTCCCCCCCCCCCCAACTCCGCCGCATCCTCAGCCGGGGGCTATTTTTCATCTTCCCAGGAACCTGAAGCGACACCTCCCTCCTCCATGCCCCATCCCCCCGGCTGGCCACCGACCCCCCTGCAGTGGTCCCGGGGCCACCACCGGCCCCATCCCGGGGGCTGGCAGGGTGCAGGCAGCGCAGGCAGCAGGCGAGCACGCTCCCCCCCCCCCCCCCTCCCCGGGCAAACCCCCCCCCCCTCCCCAGGACTCTGTCCTTCCCTCTGTCTCTCAGGCAGCGGGGGCAGGCGGGGGGCACCGGGGGGGCTGCGGCACTCGCACCGGAGTTGGGGGGGGGACACAACGGAAATAAATATGGGGTGGGGGTGGCGAGGGCCGGGGCCCGGGCGCGGGGGCCAGAGCCCGTCCCCACTGCCCCCCCCGCGGCCCCCGGCGTAGGTAGAGCCGTGCTCCGCGCTGGAGGGACAGCCGTTTATTATGGAGACGGTGGCTCCCCAGCGGAGCCGCTGGAGGCCGAGGCCGCCGGAGCCGGCGATGGCGTGTGACGGTGCAGGGCTCGGGCCTCCAATGTCTATGGTGGGGGAACGGCGCGGGGCGAGGGGAGCGTGCCGGGGCTAGTACTCGTCCTGCTCCTCTGGCTGCTGCTCCTCCAGCTCGTCGTCCTCCGGTGGGGCGAAGCCCTCCTGGCACGGGGACGGGATGGGACAGGAGGCCGTCAGCATGGGGGGGGGGGGGCACGTGGGGGGGGGGGGGTCCCACCTTGTCCCCACAGACCCTCCCGGCATGGTGGAAAGGCTTCAGCAAAGCCCAGACACCACCACCCCACCACCCTGCCCCCAGGCACCCCAGGGAGGGAACGAAGCCAGAGGATGGGAGCGGTCACAGGAAAAGGGGGGGGTCCCATGGAAGCCCAGAGAGCAGGATGGGGTCCTGGGGCTCCCCAGGGGTGGGGGGGAACACAACAGCGGTGCCCAGCCCTCACCTCCGTGGCGTAGAGGACGCTGATGATGCCGGTGATGATGGGGCTGTTCTCGTTCTCGTGCTCCTGGCAGATCAGCTCGATGTCCCGCAGTTTGCTGAAGTAGAAATCCCGCTCCTTCTCCAGCCCGTCCACCGTCAGCTTCAGGTCCATCAGCTGCGGGAGGTGGGGGGACACACAGAACCATCAGCCCCAGGCCGGGAGAGGGATGCTCCTGGGGGTCTCAGCCCCCTCTTTACCCCCCTGGGGTGGTCCCCATCACCCCCCTTGCCTGCTGGTTGAGCTCCAGGATCTGCGCGTCGGCCTCGGTGCCCCCGTTCCGGGCCGCGGGGGAGTTTTTCCGGAGGATGCTGCTGGGGACGTTGCTGAGACGGGCCGGGTTCGACGTGCTCTTGGGGCCGGTGGGGGAGGTCCTCTGGGGGACTTGACAGCAGCAGACGGGGACCAACGGGTTAATGCCGGCCTGGGGGGGCTGCTGGCAGGGCCCCCCCCGTGGGGCAGGGGGCAGGAAGGGCAGGGCAGAGCACTGGGGGGGGCTGAGCCGCGGCTCCGGGCTGTCCCTGCCCTCAGCCTCCTCCCCTGCCTCGGTTTCCCCAGGTGGGGCTCACCCCCAGCCCCACAATGAGGGGTGCTCAGGGCCTTTGTGGTGGGATGGGGGGGTCCAGCCCTCGAGATGCTCCCGTGGGGGCGGCACAGGGAGCCCACGGTGGCCATGGAGCAGCCTGGTGGCACTCGGGCACCGTGGTAGCAGAGCATGGGGGGGGGGGTGGCAGCCACAGGGGAGGTCTGGGGGGGACAAACCACCCCCAGACCCAGGGTGAGCAGGATGATGGAGGCAGCCGGGCCTTGCCCAGCTCCCCACAGGTCCCTCCGTCGTCCCGGGGGTGTCCCCACAGACCCCCTCGCCCCCCCCATTGGCAGGCAGGCAGCAGAGCAGGGTGCAGGAGGCACAGGAGCCAGGGGGGGACACCCAGAGCAATGTGGGGTGCAGGAGGCCAGGCAGGAGGACGGGGTGGGGTGGGAGGTCAGCGCTCGCCGGGGGACCCCGACATTACCTGCAGTGCCAATGGGTTTCTTGGGTTTGTTGAAGATGTGATCACCTGGGTTTGGGGGGGGCGCCACGTCCTGGCCCTGCCGCGCCAGCAGCGGGTTGTACTCCTTCCCGTCGTAGTTGGCGTCGAAGAACTTCTTAAACCACTGGATGAACTCGAAGTTGTCCTGGAACTTGCCCTTCACCAGCCTCTCCACCGCGATGATCTGGGAAAGGGGGGAGACGGAAGGGTTGGGGGGGGCTGGGTCTCCCGGCAGCCTTCCCCCCCCCCCCTCCAAAAACATGGCCCCTACCTTGTCCACCCCCATCTTCTTGAAGGCGGCCTGCAGCACCTTGAAGTTGTGGATGTACTCGTGCTCCAGCTTGGCCTGGAACTTCACCTTCCGCAGGTGGACGCAGCCGGGGAACAGCATGTCCATGAACTGGCAATAGGCAGCCCCTGCGCCCGACCCACACCGCGGCGTCAGCGGGGGGTCGGGGGGGGAGGATAGCAGCACCCCCAACGCTCCCCCCCTTGTGTCCCCCCCTACCGGTGTCCCCCACCTGAGCAGAGCTGCTCGATCTTGGTGTAGTTGAGCTGGAGGGAGTCGTTGACCCAGGCGAGCATGTCATGGCGGCTCAGGTTCTCGCTGGTCACCGAGGTGGAGTACACATTGACGGCCATGCCCCAGCTGCCAGAGAGGGGCGTCACCCACGGGGCCGCAGGGAGACCCCCAACCCAGCCCCACACCAGTGCTGGCACCCCCATGAGCTCCCCAACCCAGCCCCACACCAGTGCTGGCACCCCCTGTGCCCCCCAACCCAGCCCCATGCCAGTGCTGCCACCCCCATGAGCCCCCCAACCCAGCCCCACGCCAGTGCCAGTGCTGCCACGAGACCCCCAGCCCAGCCCCATGCCGGTGCCATGGTGTGCCCCTCAACCCAGCCCCACACTGGCACTGGGGCTGTGGTGAGCCCCCCAACACAGCCTCACGCCGGTGCTGGCACCCCCGTGTGCCCCCCAACCCAGCCCCACACCAGTGCTGGTGCTGCCATGAGCCCCCCAGCCCAGTCCCACGCTGGTGCCAGAGCCACCATAAGCCCCCCGACCCAGCCCCACGCTGGTGCCAGTGCTGCCACAGGGGACCCCCAGCCCTGGCTGCACCCCCTGATACAGTGAGGGGGGGCATGAGGGTCCCTGGTGGCCCCGTGGTGGCCCAACTGGCCAGAGACACCCCAAGGCGGGGGGGACGCAGCCCCGGTGGAGCCGGGTTGGGGGCTGCCACCAGGAGCGGGACCCACTACAGGACATGGATGTGGCACATGGGGGGACACTGGTGCTGCCCCCGTGCTGGGGGGCAGTGGCCACGGGGCTCCCGGGGGCCATTGCCGGCCCGTAAGCGGCTTATGGCCCCCCCCTCGCAGCCCTCGCTGGCTTCCTAATCTGCCGGGGCCGGGATCGGGGTCCATTAGAGCAGGGCTTAGAGGGGCAACATCTGCCCGCTCCCAGATGGCAGGGGGGGCTCTCCCCGGGCACCGGGGACCCCTCCCCACTGCCCCAGCACGGCTGAGCGCTGGGGGGGGGTGTGTGTGTACCCAGACACACCGCCACCACCTCCCGCTTCAGAAGAGAAGGGGCGTCCCCTGCTGCAAGAGCGGGGTCCCCACCCCCACCTCCTCCACAAGAGGGGGGCGTCCCCACCCCTCCCCGGGTCCCTGTTCCCCCCTCGTCTCCCCGTCCCCCCCCCGCACAGCAGCGGCAGCGGCAGTGTTAATCCGCTTCCCCACTCCCGGGGGCTCAGGCCCAGCTGAGCCCAGCTGCCAGCGGGCTAGGGGGGGGCCAGCGGGCACCCCCCATCCCCACACCCCCGAGACCCCCATGGTCCCTCTGTCCTCCTGCTGCAGCCCCCAACATTGTGTGGGGCTGGGCGGGGGGGGATGTCATTGCCTGCCCCACACCTGCACCCTGGGCATGGGGGGGGGTCCAGGACCCCCTGTCCCGGGGGGAATAGCGGGTTGACCATGGGGGGCTGCACCCCGGGGTGCTGCCACCTCCTTGGGCTTGTGAAGGGGGGGGGGAAGGTGCCGGCAACCGCAGCCCCCCCCCGCCCCCCGGCCTCGGTGCTGCCGTGACTCAGCACCGGCGATGCCGGCCCCGGCACAGCTGTACGACCCCCCCCCGGGAGCCGAGCCAGCCCACACCCCCCCCCGGGACCCCCAGCACCCCCTCCTACCCCGCAGCGGATGTCGGTATTTTTAGCCCCCGAGTCCCCCCCGCAGCCCCCGGCGCGGCACGGTGGCCACCGACCCACTCCCTGGTGGCCGGCGAGCACCGACACCCCCCCCCCCCCCCCCCGGCGGCGGTTGGGGGGTGCGGGCAGGGGGTGTCCCCCCCCCCTCCCTCCGGCAGCGCTGAGTCACGCGCGGCACCGAGCCAGAGCCACGCGCACTGCGGTGCGGCCACCGGCAACGCCGCCGCACTTGCCCACTGCCGGGGTTGGGTGGCCAGGGGGGTGCCGAGGGGTAGGGGGGCTGCCGGCCTGGCCCAGCGAGGAGCCAGCGGCCAGATGACCCCCCCCACTCGCCCCCACCGTAGCCATCCTGTCCCGAAATCGCCGGGAGCTGCGGCCGGCGCTGGCCACCACCACGAGCCGTGGCTACCACTTCAGTCGCCGCTTGAGCGCAGACCCCGCACGGCAGCCCTCCGTCCCGTGGGGCGCACAGGATGGGGGGGGCTGGAGCACCCCAGACCCTCGGGAAGCCGGGGGGGTGGGGGGGGAATGTGGGAACGCACTAGCCAAATAGCCCCGGCAGGAGCCATCCCGGCGCAGGGGGCCACCGCGCTGCCGGCACCCCAAGCCCGGCTGGGTGAACCCCCAGGTGACCCCCCCCCACACACCCCTTGTCACCCCGCATTACCACCGCGGCACCCCCGGCGCCGAGATGGGGCAACCGGAGCCAGCGGGGCGGGGGGGGGGACACGACACACGCTCGCCCGGGGGGCTTCAAAGCCCTGGGGGCCACCGCGCCGAGCACACCCCGGCCTAATGACAGGGACGCGGAGGCTGGCGGCACCCCCCCGGGCACCCCGCCCCGACGCCAGGGTGATGGGCGCACCTCCCCCCCCCCCCCCCACGTTCGTACGCTGCCTCTGCGGCCCCCCCCCCCCCGCAAAAAATTAATAAAAATACCAATTTAGCCATTTAGCCCCGATTCCCGGCCAAACGCGGGGAGAGGGGGCGGCTCCGGCGTCAGGCACCGGTCCTGCCGGGGATGTGGGGGTGCCCCCCCCCAACTCCATGCAGGGCAGCCCCCCCGCCCCGTGCCCGGCCGCGCTGACGGGGCAGGACGGGGGCGGGGGGGGTGGGTGCTTACCGCTGCATTTTAATTGTCCGGCCGCCGAGCTGTTAATCACGGCCCCAACCGGCGAACAAAGCGCTGGGGCGACTGCCCCCCCTCCCCCCCCCTCCCCCGCCGGGGCACCCCGGGGGCCGGCCAGCACCGACGGCGGGCACCGGCGGCCGTCCCTCGCCGCTCCGGGCAAACAAAGCGGGAGGGGAATGAGCCCGGTGGCCCCGCCGGGGGGGGGTGTGGGGGTCTGCGGTGCCAGCACCGGGTGCCAAGGCCGGGCGGCGGCGCCGGGGGGGGGGTAAGCACCGTGGTGGCCGGGGGCGAGCTGGGGCTGCTGCGACTGGCGGCTGCTATTTTTGGGAGCCGTCCCGGTGGCTTCTCAAGTGACAAATCCCGCGGGAGGGGGGGGTGGGGGGGTGGGAGGGGTAGGGGGGGTGGCAGACAAACGCGAGGAGGGGCGGGGGGGGGGCGGCGAGCCCAGCGTGGCACGGAGCCGCCGCCGCGGCGCTGGCCCGGCTCATTTGGCAACCGGGCAGGACCACCGGGTGGCCACTCGCCCCCGTGTCCCCCATTGCAGATGTGTGTGTCCCCCTCCCCCGTCCCCAGGGAGCGCCCCCACGCCGCGCCGGAGCTCCTGCGTGGCAGAGGGGTTTGGGGGGGCGCAGGCCAGCCCCCCAGCCCCCCCTCGCCGGGTCCGTGTCTCCCCCCCCGGCACCTTTCCCGGTTTCCGCGGGCGGCAGCGCCCGGTCCGGCCGGCGGCGGGGGGAGCCGGTGCGGCGTGTGTGGGGGGGGTGTACACGGGCAGGGTGTCCCCCCCCCGCCCCGCTCCGCTCTCCATAACCTAAATAACCGGGAGAAGCAGCGGCGGGAGCATGTGCAGAGCGCGGTGCTGCCGGCAGCGCCCCCCCCCCCCCCCCCCCCCCGTCCTCATCCTGCATCAGCGTCCCTGAAATATTAATGACGGCGCCTTTTAATCATCCAAACCCAAAACCGGGCCGGTTACCGGAGCCGGCGCAAGGGAGAGACGCTCGCCATCCCCCCCCGCGCCAAGGCCGGGGACACCCAGGGCGAGCGGGGGGGGTGTCAGCGCGGCGGTGGCGGCGCAGCCCCCCGAGGAGATGGGTCCCCCCCCCGGGATGTGTGTGCGTGGGGACCCCCCCATGTGGCGTCCCCGGGGAGCCCCGGTAGCACCGGGGGGGTCTGCACGCCCCAACTTTGGGGACCTGAGAGGTCACCGGCGGGAGACGGGACCGGACGCCCCCCCGCGGGGAGGGGGGGGACCACCGGGACGGGCACCGTCCCCCCTCACCCTGACTCACACGGAGGCGGGTGCCGTTCGGTGCGGGCGCTCCCGTCCTGCCCGCCAAGGGCCGTCCGTGCCGCGCCGTCCCGGGGCCACCGGGGCCAGGCCGGGGCCACCGTCTCCGGGCCGGGGCCGCCGCCGCGCCGCCGTGAGGATGGGGAACGGGGGGGCTTGGCTTGGCCGGTCACCGGGCTGGCCCGCACCCCTCTGCCCAAGCCGCCCCGGGAGCATCACCCCACACCGGCGGCGACGCGGGGCCCGCTGAGCCCGGGGGTCTCCGGGGTGATGCCCGGTAATCGCCGATGCCCGGTAACCAGCGATGCTCGGTAACCGCTGATGCCCAGACCGGTGCTGCGTGGTGCCGGGCAGCCCCGGCGGTGGCGGGACTACAGCTCCCGGCGTGCCATGCCGTGCCGTACCGTACCGTACCGTGCCGTGCCGTGCCGGGGCCGCGGCCCTACGGGAGACGCAACCGGGACGCAGAGGCGGCCGCCGCTGAGTCAGGCCGGACCCCACCACCCCCAGCACCGCACGACCCTCCCCCCGCCCCGGCCGCTCCATCACCCCCCGGCGTCCTCCCCCCTCACCGCTCCATCCCCCGGTTACCCCCCCCCCCCCCCACCTCCATCAAGCCCGGTCCCGGGGGGCGGCGCCGGCCGGGATGCGGGCGATGTCGGCGACCCGGTCCCCGCCCCCCACCCCCCGCCTTGCCCCGCACTCACCGCGCTCGGCCCGCGGCCGCTCCGCTCCCTCCGCACCGCGCCGGGACCGCCGGGACCGGGCCGGGACCGCACGGGCCGCCCGCGCATGCGCCGCCGCCGCCTCCCCGCTCACCGAGGGCGGGGCCGCGACAAGCTCCGCCCCGCTCCCGCCGCCATGGCAACGGCGCCGTGGCCACGCCCCCCTCGCGTCACCCTGGCAACGCCGGCCGCCGGCCTGCCTCTCCCCACAGCGCCCCCTGGCGGCGGCCTCCGCCACACCGGGACCCCCCCGGGACTCCCGAGAGCCCCCCGAGACCACCAGAGACCTCCGGGACTCCCCCGGACCCCTCGCCATGCCCCGAGACCCACTCCAGCACCCCTTGGGACCCTACCAGACCCCCCACCCCCGAGACCCTCCCCCGGGACCCCTTGGGGATCCCCCACCCGGCCCCGCCTTCGGGAGCCCCCGGGACCTCCAGCACCCCCTCCCCGGGCCTCCCCCCTGAGATCCACCCGGGACCCACTCGGGACACCGCCGACCCCCTGGGACCCCCCAGAGCTCTGGGATCCCCCCGTGGCCTCCTGCAGCCCCCGAGTCTCCTGGGACATTTGGGACACCCCCACCCCCGGCAGCTTGGGGACCCCCACAGTCCCCATGGACCCCTGTGAGCCTTTGCACCCCCCTGCACTCCCCACACCCCCCCCCGCACCCCATTCCCACCATCCCCCCCTGTGTCCCCACACACGTGTGTCCTCATATCTCCATGTCCCCACGCCCCCGTGTCCCCGTGTCCCCACACCTCCTTGTCCCTGTGTCCCCATGAGCTCATAGCCCGGTGTCCTCTTGTCCCTGTGTCCCCACAACACCATGTCCCCAACATCCCTATGTCCCCACAACTTCACATCCTTGTTTTCCCCATGTCTCCACATCCCCATGTCCCCACATCCTTGTATCCCTGTGTCCCAACAACCTCGTTATCCCATGGCCTCATTATTCCCATGTCCCCACATCCTTGTATCCCTGTGTCCCAACAACCTCGTTATCCCATGGCCTCATTATTCCCATGTCCCCACACCCTTATGTCCCCATGTCCACACATCCCCATTCCCCCGTGTCCCCATACCCTGTGTCCCCATGTCCTGACACCCTCATTGTCCCCCTGTACCCGTTTCCCCACACCTCCTTGTCCCCTTGTCCCCATGACTTCATACCCCGGTGTCCCCTTGTCCCTGTGTTCCCACACCCTGATGTCCCCCACACCCCTATGTCCCCCTGTCCCCTCACCCCCATTCCCCCATGTCCCAACACCCTCATGTCCTCGTTGTCCCCATGTCCCCACACCTCCTTCTCCCCATGACCTCATACCCTGGTGTCCCCTTGTCCCCACAACCCCGTGTCCCCACATCCCTACACCCCTGTGTCCTCAGGTCCCCACATCCCTGTATCCCTGTGTCCCAACAACCTCGTTATCCTATGTCCTCATTAACCCCACACCCCTATGTCCCCACATCCTGATGTCCCCCACACCCCTATGTCCCCGTGTCCCCATGCCCTGAAGTCCCCCACATCCCTATGTCCCCATGTCCCCACGCCCTCATGTCCCCACACCCCGTGTCCCCGTGTCTGCCCCCAGCACCCTCCTGGGCCCCCGCTTGTCCCCGTGGGGACCCGTCCCGGTGGCCACACGCTGGACCCAGTGGTGCCACGCGTGTTCCCAGGGCGTCCCGCCGGGGTTGGGGCTGTCCTGGCATGTCTGTGCCCACACACGTGTCCTCACACATGCGTGTCCTCACACCCGTGTGTGACCCTCTCCCCGTGCCCCATCTTGCCCCCCGCCACGCTCGGGGGGGGGGGCTGAACCCCCTGCCCTGGGGGGCAGCGAGGTGGGGGCTGTCAGGGCACACAGCGATGGTCTCGTCCCCCATCAGGTGTGGGGGTGACACAGAGCCCACCACCCCCCTGGCCCCCCCCAAAGCAGGCGCAGAGGCCGGGTGTGGTGAAGGGGCTTTAATGAGCAAACAGAGACGAACTGCGGGGTCCTAAACCGGCCAGAACGCACCTCCCGGGGGGGGGCAGGACCCCCGCGCCGGGCTGCGCCCCCCCCGGCCCCCCCACACCTACAGGGACCATCCAGGGGAAAAAAGTGCACAGGGAACAACTCACATGGGGGACACGACCCCGGGGGACGGCGGGGGGGGAGGGGGGTGTGACGGGATGGGACGGGACAGCGGGGTGCCCGCCCGATAGCACCAGTGCGCGGCCGGGGGGACGGGGACCCCGCGGGGATGGGGACACGCTGCCGGACACGCACACGGACACGCAGCTGCCACTCGTGCTCCGGAGCATCGCCCCCCCCCACGGCAGAGGGAGGGGGTGCTCCCGGCACGGCGGGGGGCACGGAGGGATGGGGACATGCGTGCACACGCGGGGGCACATGCCGAGTTCACGTGTGCACACGTGTGTGCAGTGAAAATCTCACTGAGACCACGCAGGGTGCGATGTATGCCTGCACACGCGGCCGTGAGGAGGCCACCTTGCACACGTGTGTGCAATGAACACCTCACTGAAACCACGCAGGGTGTGAACACACACAAAGAAGCGAGGAGCCTCCTGGCACTTTGCATGTAGAGATGCACATGTGTGTGCACACGTGTGTGCAATGAACATCTCTCTGAGACCACACATGGTGTGACTGTGCACACACACAGACGTGGCAGTGAGGAGCCTCCTGGCACCTTGCACAGAGGGATGCACATGTGTGTGCACACGTGCGTGTAGTGAACATCTCACTGAGGCCACACATGGTGTGACACACACGTCTGCACACACACATGGCGGTGAGAAGCCTCCTGGCACTTTGCATGGAGAGATGCACACATGTGTGCTATGAACACCTCACTGAGACCACGCATGGTGTGACACACGTGTGCAGTGCACTGCACAGAGCAGTGAGGAGCCTCCTGGCACTTGGCATGGAGAGATGCATGTGTGTGCACGTGTGCTACGAACACCTCACTGAGACCGTGCATGGTGTGACACACACGTGTGTACACACACACACAGAGCAGAGAGGAGCCTCCTGACACTTGGCATGGGGGTGTGCACACGTGTGTGCAACAAACACCTCACTGAGATCATGCATGGTGTGACACACACGTGTGAACACACACACACGGCAATGAGGAGCCTCCTGGCACCTTGCACAGAGGGACGCACACGTGTGTGCACACGTGTGTGTGATGAACATCTCACTGAGACCACACAGGGTGTGACACACGTGTGCACACACACACACGTGGCAGTGAGGAGCCTGCTGGCACCGTGCACAGAGGGATGCAGATGCGTGCGTAGTGAACATCTCACTGGGACCACGCACATGTGTGTGCAGGCGTGTGGGCGCCGCGATGCTGCGGGGTGTGGGGAAGGGCTGATGCGTCCCGTGTGGGGCTGGGGGTGGGTGGGGAGGGTGCGAGGGGTGGGGGGTGCAGTGATGGGGGGGGCCGGGGCGGGGGTCCCTGTCTCCCCTAACGCTAGTGACACAAACCACTTCAGAGAACCTCCACGGGATGCACAGACAAGTCAAAAATTCACGGATCCAAACCCAACGTGCAAACAGAAAAGGGCCGGGGCTGGCCCCCTCCCGCCGGCCGTGCCGCCGCCCCCCCGGCCCCCCACCCCCGGCACGCCGGCTACCGGCTCCCGCTGCCGGCAGGGCCCCGCGGGCAGACCCGGGGGCCGGGCAGGGGCCCCCCGCGGCGAGGGGAGCCCCGCCGGAGCCGGGGTCCCGGGGGCGGGGGGGCGGTCCTCAGTTGGGGGACAGGTCCCCGGCTCTACCAAATGCCGCTCGACCGGCCTCCGGGGGGAGCGAGAATCCGGGCCGAAGCTCGCTTTGGAACGTGGTCATCGATCTGAGAACCTGACGGACAGACGGACGGACGGGTGTCAGGGCCCACGGTACCGGGGTGACAGCCCGACGGCCCCCCCCCCGGTACCGGGACCGGCCCCCGATGGCCCCCGCGGCGAGAGCCCGACGTCCTCAGCACCAGGACCGGCCCCCGACAGCCCCCTCGGCCAGTGCCCGACGACCCCCCCGGTACCGGGACCGGCCCCTCAGCCCCACTCCCGAGGCTCGGTCCTGTGCGGCACGGGGCAGTGCCACGGGGGCTGCGCCGGGGGGGGGGGGGGATGTCCCCCATCCCTCCAGCCCCGGTCCCGGGGGACAACGGCACCCACCGGGGACAAACACAACGCATGCACCGGCTCAGTTCTGCCCGCCCCGGCCCCCCCAGCACGGCACGGTCCCCCCGGGCATGACACAGTGTGCCCCACGGCCAGGCGCAGCGGTGAGGGACGGTGCATGGAGGGGCGGGCGAGGGCTGGGGGGGCTGCGGGGACGGGGTTCGGACCCTGCTCTGCTGTGGGAGCACTGGGGTGGCACGGCCCCCTGCCCGGGAGAGGGGGGGGTTACTCCCTGGGGGACACCCTGAGGTGGTGGGGACACATTAGGAAGGGTTTGGGACAACCTGGGGTGGCAGGGGGGCACCCTGGGAGGGGGGGGTGATGGGGATACTGAGGGGGTGGTGAGACACGCGGGGGTGGCGGGGGGACACCCTGGGGGGGCTGATGGGGACACTCTGAGAGGGAAAGGGGGACACCCTGGGGTAGCAAGGACACCCTGTGGGGGTGGTAAGACCCTGGGGGGTTCACGGGGACACCCTGGGAGGGTGGTAAGACACCGGGGGGGTGGTGGGGACACCCTGGGGGGGTGGTGAGAGACCCGGGGGGGGGTGGTGGGGAGACCCTGAGGGGGGCAAGTGGACAGCCGGTGCCGGAGAGCCGCCGGATGCGGGGCTACCGGGAGCCCCATGGGGGGCTGGCTGTGGGGGGGTTGGGGGGACGCCCCCCAGCTCTTACCGGAGAGGCTGAAGCTGGACTCGTGGAGGTCCCTCATGCCCCCGTGGCGGGTGGCCGGGCGGGTGGGCGTATCGGCCAGGGGCGTCCCCGTCTCTTTTTTCCCGGCATGCACAACCACGGCCACGTCCCCCAGGTAGGGGGTGCGATCCACCCCCCGCAGCTTTAAACTCTGCCGGGAGGGAGAGAGAAAGAGAAGAGGGGGGGGGGTTGTGTCAGCCTGGGGGGGCTGCAGCGGGGTGCCCTGTGGGAGGAGCGGGGCTGGGGGTGTCACTGCCTTAGAGCGGGGTGTGGATCGGCTGGGGGGGGAGGGGGGGCAGAAAGGAGGGGGCCAAGGGTGTGCTGTGGTGTGGGGAGGGGGCTGTGGTGTGGAGAGGGGGGTACTGAAGGGTTCCTGGTGGGGAGTGGTGCCAGGACAGAAGCAGGGGCTGGGGGGAGGCGGGTGACCCCGGTGACGCAGCCCCTCGCCCCCGGCGATGCCAAGTTGACCCCCCCGCAGTGAGGTGATGCTCGGTGCAAGACACAGCATCAGGACCCTGCCCCATGCCCCCCCCCAGCACTGAGCATCAGCTCCCAGACCACCTGGGATGGTGCTAGACCCCCCCGACGAACCTTCCCCTCTCAGCACCATGCTGAGCCCCCCCCAGAGCATCCCCTAGACCCAGGCTGGTGAAAGGTGGGGGGGCACAAGGGGTCCCCGGCACTGGGGTCACACCAGGACAGCCCTGGGGACCTGGGCCCCACACCCACAGTGGGTCAGCAGTGGGGTGCTGGGCCAGCACTGTGGATGGGGGGCGGGGGGGGAGGAATAGAGAGGAGGAGGGGGGGTTCTGCACCCCCACCGAGTGTAGGCAAGACCTGCCCTGCAGCCCCAGGGGGGTCGTGTGTCCCGGGGTCCCCTCCTGTCCCAGCCACCCGTGTCCCTGCCCCTGGTGCACGTGGGGTCACCGGGAGCTGAGGGACCACGGCGGAGGTGGGGGCGCAGAGGTGGGGACCGGGCAAAAGGCAGAGACCCCGGGTCGGGGGGGGGGGGGTGTCCTGACGCTTGGCACGCACCTCATACACGTGTGGGGACCACCCTGGGCCACCGCAGCGACCGTCCCCAATACCCAGGCACGGGCAGGAGCTGGGGGGTGGTGGTGGTGGTGGTGTCCTCCACCCTACACCCACCCACAGGGACACCCACCACCGGCACTCACACCCTCTTCCTCATCCCTGCGCTCCCACCACAGGATGCTCCACGGTGGTACCCACCGGGGTGACACAGACCCATCCTCAGCCCTGCCCCACGGCCCACCCCATGTCATCCCCCCCCCCCCCATCCCGTACCTTCTCCCGCTGGACCAGCTTCTTGTAGACGGAATCGGGGAAGGAGCGGAGGGGGCAGAACTTGCCGGTGCCCTCAGCACACATGAAGACCCGTTCTCGTAGACCACCCTCCCGCGGCTGATGGTCACCAGGGGCACCCCGTGGCACCGCATGTTCTCGTACAGGTTGATGTCCCCACCCTGCACCTGGGTGCTGGCTGAGATGGTCCTGGGTTGAAGAGGTGGGGGGGACGGACACAGGGTGGTGAGGGGGTGGCCCGGTGGCACGGGGAGCCCCCTCCCCGCTGGCCCCCGAGCCCTACTTGGTGGCCTCGGGGTCCCAGACCACGACGTCGGCGTCAGCCCCCGGGATGATGCGGCCCTTGCGGGGGTAGAGGTTGTGGATCTTGGCGGCGTTGGAGCTGGTCACGGCCACGAAGCGGTTCTCATCCATCTTGCCCCCCACCTGCCGACGGAGCGGGGTGGGGGGGGTGAGGATGTGTTGGGGCCACATCCTGCCCCCTCCCCACAGCCTGCCCAGGGGCTTGTGCCCCTTCCCTCCATCCCTCCCTCCCCATGCTGCCCACCCTAAACCCCCCCAAACACCTCGGGGGGAGGGGGGAGTCTGCTGGGCCATGCCCCCCGCTGGGGAGCCCTCCGCCCACCCCCATGCTGGAGGGCAACCCCCCACAGGACAGCCGAGGGGAAAGGACACCCCCACACCTGAAGCCAGCTCAGCCCAAGAGGGACCCCCTGCCAATGTCCCCCAAAGCGATGGAGGGGTCAGCCCCATCCCGGGGGTCCCTGAGGGTGGGGAGGGGGTGTGGGAGGCCTCCCCCCGTACCACGCCTCGCTCCCAGATGATGTTCATGCGGTCCTGCACCCCGCTGACGCCGTGGGGGATCTTGGTGAAGTCCTCCTTGCCCATGGCTTTCTGCTTGGTGCTGAAGGGCCGGTGGTCCGAGGCCACGATGTTCAGCGTGTCGCTGCGGGGGGGGACACAGGGGGCGGCGCTGCCCAGGGCACCCAGCAACAGGGGGCCCGGGGAGCTCAGCACCCAGGGAATGGAGGGGTCCCCATGCAGTGGGGTGCTCAGGGAGCTCAGCATTCAGGGAGTGGGGTGCCCAGGGAGCTCAGTGCCCAGGGAGTGGGGTGCCCCAGGAATGGGGTTCCTGAGGAATGGGGGGGGTGCCCATGCAGCGGGATTCCCAGGGAGCTCAGTGCCCAGGGAATGGGGTGCCCATGCAGTGGGGTACACAGGGAGCTCAGCACCCAGGGAATGGGGGTCCCCATGCAGAAGGGTGCCTGGGGGGCTCAGTGCCCAGGAAATGGGGGTGCCCTGGGAATGGGGTGCCCAGGGAGTTCAGTGCCTGGGGAATGGGGTGTCTGGGGAATGGGAGGTCCCCATACAGTGGGGTGCCCAGGGAATGGGGGTCCCCATGCAGCAGGGTGTCCAGGGAGCTCAGTGCCCAGGGAATGGGGGTGCCCTGGGAATGGGGTGCCCATGCAGTGGGGTACACAGGGAGCTCAGCACCCAGGGAATGGGGTGCCCTGGGAATGGGGTGCCTGGGGAGCTCAGTGCCCAGGGAATGGAGCACCCAAGCAATGGGGTGCCTGAGGAATGGGGGGTCCCTGTGCAGTGGGGTGCCCAGGGAGCTCAGCACCCAGGGAATGGGGTGCCTGGGGAATGGAGTGCCCCAGGAGCTCAGCACCTGGAGAATGCGGTGCCCTGGGAATGGAGCACCCAAGCAATGGGGTACCTGAGGAATGGGGGGTCCCCATGCAGTGGGGTGCCCAGGGAGCTCAGTGCCCAGGGAATGGGGGTGCCTGGGGGGCTGGCCTGAGGAGCAAGGTACCCAAGGGATGGGGTGTCTGGGGAGCGTATCACCAGGGGATCAGGATGCCAGGAATGCAAGACAGGCACCAGGGATGCCTGGAGAACACCGTGCCCTGGATGTGGGGTACCCCACAGTTGCAGAGGGGGGTGCCCAGGGCATGGGGTGCCCAGAGGCTGGCCCGAGGAAGGGGGTACCCGAAGGATGGGGTGTCTGGGGAGCGCAGCAGGATGCCAGGAACGCACGATGGGCACCAGGGATGCCCGGACAGCACCATGCCCTGGGTGTGGGGTACCCCACAGTCGGGGAGGGGGGGTTGTGGGGGTACCCGGGGGCGCCTCACTTGGCGAGCAGGCTCATGAGGTAGGCGGAGGTGTTGGTGTCCAGGCGCAGGGGGGGCACGGTGACGTAGGCGGCGGCGTGGAACCAGTCCTGGTGGTAGTAGTGCATCCCCGTGAGCGTGGCGTGCGCCGTGGTCGTCTCCGCGTACACCACCTTCCCTGCAGAGGCAACACGCGTGGGGCGGGCGTGCAAGGAGGGAAGGGCGTGCACGGGCGAGTGTGCAAGGGGCACCTGCGTGAGCTCTGCCCTTGTCGGTGTCTCGGTGGGCTGTGTTTCCCCCCCAATCTGGGCTTGAGCCCCATGTCCACACGCATGCCCCCTGTGCACACGCGTGCTCAGGTCCATGTCGCACGTGTGTCCCTGCACCCCTGCCCCATGCCACAAATCCCACCCCACAGCCACAATCCCCGGGTAGGGCGGGGAGGGGAGACAGGACTTTTCCCCACATCCCACCCCAAGAAGAGGGGCAGGGGGGGGCACATCCCGCTCTGGGGTTTGGGGGACCCCTACCTTGCATCTTGGCGGCGGCGATGACGTCTCCCGCCGACATGCTGGAGACATTCACCAGGTAGACGGGGCAGTGGGTCTGCGGGGAGGGAGGGGTCAGTGCCACCATTCCTGGGGCGCCCCGGCTCCATGGCGGGGTCCCCGTGCCCCCTTTGGGGGCACGGGGACCCCCCATGGAACCGGGGCGCCCACCCCCAGCTTGTTGAGGGGGGGGTAAGACCTGATTTGGGGACCACTCACCCTGTTGGCAATGGTGATGACACGATGCGTGGCCTCGGCTTCCAGCTTGGGGGGGGGGGGGGGGGGAAGAAGGGCAAGTGGGACACACGTGACGACACGTGATGACACATGACATCATGATATGCGAGGGTGATACCACCTCACATGATGTCATGATATCCCAGAAGCGAGGATGAGCGTGAAAATGGGGCACAGGGGTGGGTGCCAGCCTATAAGGATGCCCCACCCCACCCCCCGGGGAGGATCCTAGCCACCGGGGCCACCTGGGGACACCCAGTGGCCACCTACCTCCTCGGGCCGGCTGATCTCGATGCCCTCCGGCCCCGTGATGCCCAGGTCCAGCGCTTCCTTGGCTCCCTGGGGGGAAATGATGGAGAGGGGAAGGGGGGGGGGGGTGTCAGGGTTGGGAAGAAGGCGGGGGTGACACGGGGGGATGGTGGCCCCCTGGGCCACTCACCTCGGCCACCAGCTCGCCGTTCTCAGCGTGGACGCGGGCGATGGCCCCGATGTCGCGGCAGGCGCGCAGGACCTGGTAGAGCTCGCTGTCCCGCAGCATGTAGAGGTCCTTGTAGGTCATGAACATCTGGAAGGAGTTCACCCCCTTCTCCCGCACCAGCGTCTCCATCTCCGCCTTCACCTGCGACGGGGAGGGGGACACACACACACACACGGGGGGGTGGGTGTCAGCATGGCTGGGGGGACACACACAGCAGCTCTGGGGTGCGTGGGTGGGAGTGGGACGTGCTCCCTTCCGCCATGGGGCAGGTGTGGGGTGAGATGTCCCCTGCCACGGGGCAGGGATGGACACTTTGCCCCCCTCCCCCTGGGAGGTGAGATGTGGGATTTGAGTTGGGGGGGATCCGGGGAATGACAGATGCCGGGGCGGGGGGTGTGTGGATTTTACTAGCCAAATCGCACTGGGATCTGACAGGATCCCGGGGTGCTGGGTCTGGGATGCACCCCAGGGTGCCCCCACTCCATCCCCATCCCTCCCCTGCTCTGCCCGGGGTACACGTGTGGGGGTCTCCCTGCAGCTCAGCCGTGCCGTGGGTCGGGGTCCGAGCGCCGCACAGGACCAGCCCCCATGGGGGTCATGCTGCAAGATGGGGTGTGTCCCCCCCAGGCTATGACCGCTGTGCCCGGTCCCCCCCACGGAGCAGCAGCTCCATCCCCACCCCGCCGGGGGGCTCAGCCCCACAGAGACCCCCTGCCCTGCTGAGCCAGGATCAAGGCAGCTCAAAAGGCAGCCTGGGGGCTCAGCCCAGCCCACCCCCACAAGCAGCTAATGGGATCAGCGGGGCCAGGAATTAGCCCCCGGCCGCAGCAGATGCTCCCGGGGGGCTGGCCGCGCCGTAGCCGCGCCGTAGCCGCCGGACCCACCTTGGGTGCCCACCAAGTGATGCCCATGTGCAGGGCGTAGTCGCAGCAGACCTTGGGGTCGGCCAGGCTGCGGCACTTCTCGTAGGCGTCCACCAGCGAGGTCTCCTTCTCCGGCAGGACGTGCCCGATGATCATCGTCGTCCCTCCCACCAGGGCTGCCTGCGGGCGGCACAAGTTATTGTTGGGGGGGGGTGGGTTGGGGGTGAGGGGGGCAGGATTCACCCTACTGGGGAACCGAGACCCCCTGGTGCTGCCCGCTCATCCCGGCTGGCTACCGGGCGGCCGGGCTGGGAGAGCCACATTTGGGGCAGGGTGTTGCCCTGGGGTGGGTAGGGACCCCCCCCCCTCCACATCACCCTGGGGTGCAAGCAGCCCCCCCCGCAGCACCCTTTTGCAGCGGCACATCTGGGCGCACAACACATCTGGAGACCCCCATCCTGCCGCCGGCCGGGGCAATGATTGCCCCCTCCCCTCCCGCTCCCTCCAGTGCCAACCGCTGGATTTGGGGTGCACGGGGGACCCCCTGCCTGGGCACCGTAGCCCCCCCAAATGCACCACCCGTCCAGGATGGGGCTGCCCAGCCCTGGCAGCGTGGGGGCTGCAGGGAGACCCCCCCCCTCCTCCGTGGCTGGCGTGGGCAGCAGGGTGGGCGCTGTTGCAGCCGGCGGCGTCCCCGGCTCACCCAGCCCCGGCTAATCCCCAAAGCTCCTTTGCCAATTGGCCTTTGCCGCTGGCGCCGGCACGGTGGGACGGGGAGCAGGCATGGCATGGGGGGGGGTCTGTGGCCACTGCCCCGGCCCCCCAGCCCCTTTGCCGCAGAGCGGAGCCCCCCACCCAGGGATTCCGGCCACCCTGGGGCCAGGCACGGCCAGCGCCGGCACAATGGCCACTCTGTGCAGGGTGCCGGCCCCGGCGCTGCCCGCGACAAGCCCCCGACACCCCCCGGGGCTGTGGCACCCGGTGCATGGCACAGGATGTGGAGACAGAGGGTGACATGCTCCCGGCCACCGAGCGCTGTGGCCCCGTCCCGCATCCCCCCTGGGCTGGGGATGCTCCACGGGGACCCCCGGCACCCCCCCCGCCGAGCCAGGAGAAGCCCACCCTCTGGGGGTTCGGGGGGCGCAGGGAGGGGGGGTGTACCTTGGTGCCGTGGTAGAAGTCATCCACGCAGGTGGCGTTCATGAAGGTCTGGTGGAAGTGGGTGCTGGTGTCGATGCCGCCGGGGATGACCAGCTTGCCGGTGGCGTCGATGACCTTGGCCCCCCCGGGGATCATCAGCTCCCGCCCCACTTGCTGGATGATGCCGTTCTCGATGTAGACGTCGGCCTCCAGCGTGCAGTCGTCGTTCACCACCTTCCCCCCCTTGATGAGGATCCGCATGGTGGCCGCGTTGGCCAGCATGGCGCTGCGAGGGGCGAGCGTCAGCCCCCAGGGGTGGATGCAGGGTGCCCCCGTCCCGCGCAGCACCCCGGGGAATGGCTGGGGCGGGGGGTGTTCACCACCATTTCCCACCCCCGGGGGTCCCGGGTTGGCACGGCGCTGCTGCCGCTGCGGGGGGGTGAGCGCCCCTTCCCGGCGCGGGGAGAGGGGCAGCGCCGCGGCTGCGCGTCCGCCATGCCCATCCCCACCCCGGGCCGTGTCAACACTGGATTATCCTGGAAAATCCGCAGAGAGGGGGGGCACCCGAGTCCCCCCCCTGCTCTCCCAACCTGAGCTGGCTGCGGGCAGGGACCCCGCGGCGAGGGAGGGGGCCGAGCCCCGGCTGCCGGTGCTGGGGCTTCTCCCCGGGGTGCGAGCCCCTGTCTTTGGGGCCGGCTGCCCGCCTTGTCCCCGGGGGCTCTGCCCCACGTGGTGCCAGCTCTGCCAGAGCCCCCCCACGCTGCCCCAGTGCCACCTTCGACAACCCCCCCCCTTCCCGGCAGCGAGGGGTGCCCCAGACACGATCTATAATTAATTTGGGAGATGAAGGTCAAGCGCCATCGACCCGTCTGAGCAGGGACGCGACGGCTGCGTGTCCCACCCCCCCCGGGCATGAGGTGGGCTGGGACCCCACCAGAGCCCCCACCCCAGAGCCCCCACTGCAGGGACCCCCCCAGGGCCAGGAATGGCTCCCCTCCTGCAGACAAAGGCCAGGGCAGGTGCGTGGGCAGTGGGGCGATCAGGACCCCAGCACCCCTTCCCCCAGCACCCCCCGCCGTGTCCCCAGCCCCCCCGGATGGGCTGTCCCTGCCGTGTCACCGGGGCCAGCACCAGGCCGTGGGGCAGAGGATGCTGCGGTGGGGACACGGTCCGGAGGGATTGTCCCCAGCGCGTGCCAGCGATTCCCAGCTGCCCATCGGAACGCCGGCTGGGTGGCAAATGGCTTCCCGGGGCCACCAGGGAGCCGCGGTGGCCAGTGGGGCCGAGCCAGGCCCCACCGGCAGCTGAGCATTCCCGGCGCTGCCGGAATGAGCTGCCCGGGGTGGGGGGGAAAGGGGGCAGGTGGCCGTGCCCACCCCAGGGCCACCACCGGCACCGGCACGGCTCCACGATGGCAGTGCCGTGGGCAAGCTTGGTGCTAGCCCATGGCTCGTCCTGCTGCTCACACCCGGGGGGTCCTGCCGGTGGTCCCACACCGTGGGGACGCCCCCATGGGACGCACGGCCCCCACCTGCAGGGAATGCTGCCGGCGAGGGACAGTGGAGGAAAACGGGTCCCAGAGGGGCCACGGTGGGACGGCAGCGAGCCCTCGTGCGGGGTGCTGGGCCACCATGGCACGCTGGGCACTGGCCCCCTGCACATACCTGCCCCCTGCTCAGCCTCAGGCTCCTGGGGAAGCTGCTGCCCCCTGCAAGGGCTGCACTGGGGGGCACCGGGACCCACGGCTGCCCCACGGGGGACGAGGCGGGGACAACCCCAGCCCGGAAACCTGCTGAGCCCCCGAGGATGGGGGGCAAGACGTCGGGGCTCAGCCCAACCTTGGTGGGGTAAGGGACCGCAGGAGCCACGGTGGTCCCCATTCACCCCCTCCCGACCCGCCCCAGGACCCCCGGGCAGGGCTGGGCTGGGCAGAACGCTGCTCACGTGGCACAGGAATGGGGGTGCGGGGTCGGGGGGAGGTGGCGCCTGGCACCCCGAGATGAAAGCGGGTTGCTGTGACGGACAGATCTGGAGCACGGCATCCAGCGCCGGCTCCCAGCGGTGCCGCAGCCCCCCCCGCCCCCCCTTACCATGCAGGGCCCCCCCGGCATGGGTGGGACACGGGAGGGGATGGCACATGCCCCCACAGCCACAGCCTGCCCTGCTCCCCCCACAGATTGGGGAGGGGGTGACTGTGCTCCCCCAAAAGTCACCGTGCCCGTTGCTGCACAGATGGGGATGGGACCTGACCCGCCTTGGGGACCCCCACAGCCCGGGGGGGGCAGGGGGAGGGTGGCAGAGGGGACAGAGCATGGCTTGGGGACAGGGGCGAGGGCGAGCCCGGCGTGGGCTGGCCACCATGGACAGACAAGGGCTGGCAGCCGGACACGCCGCCCGTGGCTGCGGCCACCATGGAGCAGCCCACGCCACCCCCACCGCGCCCCCCCGACCCAACCCTCTTTCCTACCCCCTTTCCCTCCTCGGGGACCCTGCCGGCCACCCCCAGCCCCGGGAGAGCCCTGTCACCCCAGCACTGTGACATCGCTGCCACTCTGGTCCCACCGCGGACTGCCTGGCACACCAGTGCCTCCCAGTTCACACCCAGTACCCCCCCACCCCTCACACCCAGCACCCCCCAGGGGCTCTGCCCCCCCTGTCTCCCCAGCCCTGGCAGCCCCCCAGGGCTCTGGCCGGCGAGTGGCCGCGATGCGGTGGCACAGCCGCGGTGGCACAGCCGGACAACAGGTTCCCTGGGCAGGGCAGAAATGCAGCATCAGTGCTGGGGGGGGTGGGGGGGTGGTGCACAATCATCCTCGGGGAGCCCCCCTCGCCCAGCCCCCCCCGCTCGGCCGTCCTTGGGCGCTGCCGGTGGCCTGGCCGGTGCTGGGCCGCGGCGGCGCTCGCCGGCATACAAAGCAGGGCGGCCATGGTGGGGGGCTGGCGGCCCCCCCAGCTGCTGGGCTGGGGCACGGGGACAGCTGTGACCCTGGTGGGGACAAAAGGACCCCTGCCCCGGCGGGGGGCTGCCGGGGGGCCACCTGTTGGGTCTGGGGCGGGGGGGGGGATGCTGGGCCTTTGTGGCGGGGCTGCGGCGCAGAGCCGCATTGTGCGGGGAGGCGAGGCGGGGGGCTGCTCCCGCACCCTCGGCCCCCCCCCGCCACCCCCTGCTTTTGTCTCTGCTGGTGAGACCCCCGGCACGCACCCTCCCAGCACCCACCCCGCCCTGCCTGGGACCCTCCGGGACCCCTCCCCGGCTCCGTTTGGGACACAGCCAGGCTGGGGGCCGATGTCCTGCTCCCGTGCTGCCCTGCCCCGCTGCCGGGGTCCCACCGACCACCCCCCCAGCCATGATGGGTCTGGGGAGGGGCCTTAGGGGGGGGCCTAGGGGCATCCTTGGGGTCTGGGAAGGGGTCAGGATGGGGTTTAGGGGGGATATAGGGGTGCTGTGTGTGTGGGGGTTCCTGGGCTCTGGGGAGGGGTCAGGATGTGTTTAGGGGGAGATACGGGGATGATGGGGATCTAGGAGGGGTCCTGGGGTCTGAAAAAGCTCCAGGGTAGGGTTTGGGGGGGGATATGGGGGTCTGGGGGGACCCTTGGAGTCTGAGGAGGGATCAGGATGGGGTTGAGAGGGGGAATATGGGGGTGCTGGGGGTCTGGTGGGGGTCCTGGAGAGCGCCTTGTGGTCGGGGGAGGGGTCAGGATGGGGTTTGGAGGGGGATATGGGGTCTGGGAGGGGGAGGCCCGGTATGCCCCGCAGTGATGGGGGGACCACGCTGCAAGGGCGGAGGGGTCGGGGGTGCTCGGGCCGCCCGTCCCGCCGATCCCGGGGTGCTGCGGGCCCGCGAGCAGCCGGTCCCGGTCCCCGCGGGCACCTTGTCAGCGCGGCCACACCCGCCACCGCGGCGGGGGGCCGGGCTGGTCCCCCCCCACCCCGCCACGGGGTCCCCGGCACTGCGGCACGGCGGGCACCGCGCCCGGGGGTCCCGCACCTCTCGGAGAGGGGGGGAGACCGGGCAGAAACCGGAGCTGCCGGGGGGGGGGGGGTGTCCTCGGGCTGCCCGCCCCCGGTGCGGGGGGCGCTGGGCAGGGCGCAACCCCAGTGCGGGGGCGGCGGCGGTGTTCAGAGGGAGGGGGTCCCGGTGCCCGGGTGCCGGGGAGACGCGGAGCCGGGGGTGCCGGCCCCGACGGCCCCGGGGCGGCCCCGCAGACAAAGCCCGGTGCCGCCCAGCACAAAGGATGCTCCGAGCCGGGGCGGGGCCGCCCGGGAGCCCCCGCCAAACAATGGGCCGGGCCCGGCGGGACCCCCCGCCCGCCCCCGCCGCCCTTCCCCCCCCCCCCCCCCCGCGCCCCGCACCGCCCCGGGGTTCCCGGTGCTCCGCGCCCCGCGGCACCTGCTGCTCCGCACCCGGTCGCGACACGGCGCCGACGAGGGAGACGGGGCCCGTTCGGGCGGAGGTGGGGGGGCGGGGGGGGGCAAGGAGCAGCCCCGCCGCCACACCCCGCCGAGGAGGGTCCCTCCCCGCCTGTCGCGACACCACCGCCCTGTCGCGATACACGCACCTGCCGCGATTATCCCACCCGTCGCGATACGGCCGCCACAAGTCAGGTCCCGCCGGTGCGGGAAGGTGCGGGAAGACCCATCCCGGCCCCCCCGCTCCCGCCCCCCGTGCTCCCCCCGGTACCTCCCGCTCCGCTCCGCTCCCGCTCCGGCTGCGCCCGGTGCGCGATCGCCTCTCACCCAAACCTGCGCGGTGGGGGCGGGGCCCGGCCGCGGCCTCGGCCAATCGCCGCCCGCCTTCCCCGCTGGGGGCGGGGCCGGGCGCCCCCCAGCAGGGTGGGCTGCGCGCGGGCTGACTGACAGGCGGAGGGGGCGGGGCCTGAGCCCGGGGCCCCGCCCAGCGGCCGCCACCTGCCCGCGCGGTTGCCATGGCGACGGGAGCCGGCACAAAGGCGCGCGGGGGCGGCCCCGGGTAACCCCGGACCCCCCGACCCCCGGTGCCCCCGGACCCCCCCATGGGACGCCTCTTGCCCCTCCCCGGCACCTTCCCATGGACTCCCCCCATGGCCCCCCCCCGGCTTCTCCCCATGGCCCCCCCCCCCGGGTCCACCGGCACCTCCTCATGGCCCCCCCACCCCTCCCGGCACCTCCCCACGGGCCCCATGGCCCCCCCCGGCCGCTCCCCATGGTCCCCCGGCACAGCCCCATTGCCTGCCCAGGGCACCCACACAGCCCCCCCACCGTGCCCCCTCCCGACAATCCATTTCCCCTCCATGACACCCCCCCCCATGGCATCACATCGCCCCCCCACGGCCACCCATGACAGCCCCATGAGCCCCTCCCGGTAACACCCAGTGGTGCCCAGTACAGCCCAGTATCCTCAGACCCCCCGAGTCACCTCCCCCCCCCCCCCGCCACAGCCCATCTCCCTGTCCCCAGCCCCCCAGCCTGTGGGGAGGGGGCACAGGAGGACAAGACGATGCTGTCCTCCCCCTCGCCCCCCCCCCCCCGCGCACAGCCTAGGGCACTGGTGGCACTGGTCACACTGGTGCCCCCTGGGGCAGGGTCGGGGGTGCTGGAGGGATCTGGTGGCCCATCCCCATCCCGTCCCCTGTCCCCCCCCTTCCGTGCCACCCCATCAGGTCCCTTTCCCCCCACCCCCCCACCCCCACAGCACCCCCCCAGTCCTCCAGGGTCTCCTCGCATCGCGGGGGCCCTGGGCTGGGCTCGTCCCCGCCTCTGGTGTCTCCTCGGTGACACCGGGGGCTCCGGTTGTGTTTGCCAGGACCACCTCCAGCCCGTGTCCCTGACGGGGGGGGGGGGCTCTCTCCATCCCCGGGGCAGCCCCCGAGTGTGGGGGGCGGGGGGTGTCCCTGGTCCTGGGGGTCCCTCGACACCCCAACCCGGCGCCGCCCAGCTGGAGGGGAAACTGAGGCAGTTTCCTGACCCACCATGGGGCAGAAACGGGGGGGGTGTCCCCACTTTGCTGGGGGCTCTGCACCCCCACAGCCCGGTGCTGCGCCAGCGATGCCCCCAGTGACCTGCCCCGGGAGCTGGGCTCAGCCCATGGACCCCCCACACCCGGGACTGGGACCGCACCACCCACTGAGACCCCATCACCGACTGGGACCCCACCACTTGCACTGGGATCCAGTGCCCACCGGTACCCCACCATCAGCTGGACCCCACCACTCACCGGGACCCCAGTGCCTGCTGCAACCTCACCACCCAGCAGGAACCCGTCACCCACTGGGACCCCACCACCTACACCAGGACCCATTGGGACCCCAGTACCCATTATGAACCCACCATCCACAGAGATCCCATCACCTGCACTGGGACCCCACCTCCTGCCAAGAGCCCACCACCCACTGGGACCCCACCACCAATTGGGACCCCATCACTCATCAGGAACCCATCATCCACCAGGACCCCACCACTTTCTGGGCCCCCAGTGCCTGCTGGAACCCCACCAACCATCAAGACCCCACCATCATCTGGACCCCACTACCATCTGGGACCCCACCAGGACCCCACCACCACCCACTGGGACCCCATCACCCATCAGGAACCCATCACCCACTGGAACCCCACCACCTGCACCAGGACCTCACCATCCATGAGGACCCCACTTCCTGCCAAGACCCCACCACCCACTGGGACCCCACCAACCATTGGAACCCTAGTGGGATCCCACCACCCATCATGAACCCATCACCCACCAGGACCCCACCACTCTCTGGGCCCCCAATGCCTGCTGGGACCCCATCATCACCTGGACACCACCACCTGCACTGGGATCCTACCACCCACTGAAGCCATATCACCTGCTAAGACCCCACCACCCTCTGGGACCCCACCAGGAGCCCCCCACCACCCACTGGGACCCCATCACCCATCAGGAGCCCATCACCCACCAGGACCCCACCACTTTCTGGGCCCCCAGCGCCTGCCGGGACCGCACCAACCACCAAGACCCCACCATCACCTGGACCCCCCCACCCACTGGGACCCATCACCCACCCGCACCAGAACCCCAAAATCCACGGGGACCCCACCTCCTTCCAAGACCCAACCAACCACTGGGACCCCATCACCCATCACGAACCCACCAGGACCCCACCACCCACTTGGGACCCCACCTCTCACGCACCTCCCACCCCCAGGACCCCTCTGCCCCCTGGTTCCCCTCCCGGGGGGCGCGGAGGGGACACAGAGCACAGAAGCGCACGGAGGTGGGTTTGGTTTTTTTTTTTTTTGTCTCTTTTTTTTTTTTCCTCTTTTTTTTTTTCTTTTTTTTTTTTTTTTTTGCACAAAAACAGTACATTTATTCAAGTGTTCTCCAGCACAAGTACATTAGAAAGGAGCTCGTCTGCATTATACTCTTCTGGGCACCAAAGAAATTTTTAAAAAATAAAAATTAAAAACAAAAACAAAACAACAAAAAAAACCCAACACCCCCCCCCCCCAAAAAAAAAAAACCAAAACCCAACCCCAAAAAACCAACCCCAAAAAAAAAAAGGAGGATGGGATGGAAGCGGAACGGACAGACTTTCTACATCTGCTGCACGCATTGACCTTTAATTAGTTGAGAACAGACCTTTAATTAGTTGAGCACAGCTATGTCACAGCAATACTTACACAGACACAACGAGCGCCGGGGGGGGGGGGTGGCCCCCCCCCGCGGGCCAGAACCATACGGTGAAATGCACAGTTTTCAGCGGCAATAAATAGAGAAGCGACCCTAAAAAAAAAAAAAACAAAAACAAAAACAAACCGACAGAAAACGAAAGGAACGAACCGGGGGGGGGGGGGAGGAAAAAAAAGGGGGAGGAAAAAAAAAAATAAAGTAGAAAAATTAAAAAAAAAAGGGGGTGGAGGGAGGGGTGGGGGGAGGTCTGGGGGCGGGGGGGGGGCCGTGGGGCAGGGGCTGAGGCAAATCATAGCGGGGGGGGACACGGAGAGGGGGGGGGACCGAACTCTACGCGTTGAATTCCTCGGTATGAGAGTACATGATTTCCCCACAAATAGTTAAGCGTCAGCTACTTCAATGTCTAGGCTAAAACACATGAAATCTCTCCTTTTAGGTTTTTTTTTTTTTTTTTTTTTTCAAGTACAAAGTTAAAATGCCTTTTTTGTCGTTGGTTTTTTTTTTTTTTTGTCTGTTTTTTTTTTAAAGTTTTTTTTTGTTTGTTTTTTTTTTAATAATAATATATAAGAGTAAAATAATAGTGCTCTTTGAAACTCCACTACAAGAAAACAAAACAAACAGTCATTGTCCAGACAGCAGACTTAATTTAACAATATATATTTTTAATAAAATGTTTTTGTTTTTTTTTTTGTTGTTTTTTTTGTTTTTGTTTTTTTGTTTTTTTTTTTAGCACCGTGTTTTGTCACCTACTCCCTCGGCGGATCTTAAGGAATTTAGGCTTCTTTTAGTTTATTTATTTAGTTATTTATTTGTGTATCTATTTATTTATTTTTTTGTGTGTGTGTGGGTTTTTTTTGTTTGTGTTTTTTGTTTTTTTTTTTTTTTTTCCTCCTCATCCAGGGTTTGTGCAACAAAACTTTTTCTCTATTCGGTTTTTTTTTCTTTTTTTTTTAAAAAAAAAAAAAAAACAACAAACAAAACAAAACAGAACGCAAAGATGTGAGTCGGGTACGTTAAAAACTGAACTCTTTTTTTTTTTTCCCCACGGTCCCCACCAGTGACGGGGAGCCCGGCCCCCCCCCCCCAGCCCCTTCCAGTTCTGCCGGGACGGGAACCCCCTGCCCCACCGACCCCACCGCATCCCACCGGGGACGGCACCGGGGACCCCAGAGGGGCCCCGGGAAGCACCGGGCCGGTGCGGGGGGTGTGTGTGTGGGGGGGGGTCCGCCGGGACCCCCAGACCCTCCATGCGGGACCCGCAGAGGGTGCCGCAGGATGGTGCAGCACCAGCACCCAGCGCCGCGGGGACACGGAGGGCTCGCGCCCGGCGCTGCGGGTGACGCGGGACCCGCAGCCAGCGCTGCAGGGCCGGGCGAGACCCGCATGCGACGCTGCAGGGCCATGCAGGACCCGCAGCCGGTGCCGCAGGGCCACGCAAAAGTTGCAGCCGGCGCCGCAGGGCCATGCAGCCACCGCAGCCAGCGCTGCAGAGCCGGGCGAGACCCGCATGCGACGCTGCAGGGCCACGCAAGCTGCAGCCGGTGCTGCAGGGCCACGCAGGACCCGCAGCCAGCGCTGCAGGGCTGGGTGAGACTCGTGTGTGACGCTGCAGGGCCACGCAGCACCTGCAGACAGCGCCGCAGGGCTCTGCGAGACTCGCATGCGACGCTGCAGGGCCCTGCGAAACCTGCAGCAAGCACTGCAGGGCTGCGCAGGACCCGCAGCCAGCGCCGCAGGGCCACACAAGAGTTGCAGCCAGCGCCGCAGGGCTCTGCAAGACTTGCACGAGATGCTGCAAGGCCACGCAGGACCTGCAGACGGCACTGAAGGGCCACGCAAGAGTTGCAGCCGGTGCCGCAGAGCCATCCAGAACCCGCACCCAGCGCTGCAGGGCTGCGTGAGACTCGCATGCGACGCTGCAGGGCCGTGCAGGACCCGCAGACAGAGCTGCAGGGTCACGTAGCACCTACGCCCGGCGCTGCAGCGCCACGCAGCATCCGCAGCCAGCGCTGCAGGGCTGCGCAGGACCCGCATGCGACGCCGCAGGGCCATGCAGCACCTGCACCGGGCGCCGCGGGCCACGCAGGACCCACAGACGGCGCTGCAGGACCCACAGACGGCGCTGCAGGACCATGCAGGACCTGCACCCGGTGCCGCCGCATCAACCCCGCACCAGAACCAGCTCCAGAGCCTGGGGGGGGGGACACCTCGTCCTGCCTCGCCTCCTTTACCACCCGCCATGCCTGCCCCCCCCCCCCCCAGGGCCGGCTCGGCTTCCCACACCAACAGAGGGGCTTCCGAACCCCCCCCGGTAGCACCAAGCACAGAGGGGAGGTTGGGGGGCGCCCCCTTCCCCGCCACCCCAGCACCTCACAGCACCCGGGGGCCGCCGTGGCGGCTCGATGCCAATTAGCCAGCACCCCGCACCGAGCGGCCGGCAGCCCCCCCCCGCCCTGCGGCCCCCCCGACCCCCAGCACCTTTCACAGTTAAGAGAAGAGACGGCGACGGGGCAGAGACCCTCCGTGAGCCCCCCCCCCGCCCCACGCCGTAGCACCAGCCCCTGCCTCGGCCGGAGCCCCTCCGGCTCCGGGCACGGGGTCATGGTGGCCGCAACGGGCACCGAGCCGGCCCCCACCGACCCGCCGCGGCCCCCGCAGCTGCCAGACGAGTAGCACCATCCACGGCAATGCCAGCACCCTGCCTGCGCCCTGCCTGCGCCCTGCCTGCGCCGCCACCGCTCTCCCTGCCAGCCACCGGCCACCCGTCACCCTCACAACCGGGGGGTCCGGGGCCACCCCCGGCACGGGGACAGACTCCACAACCACGCTCGGACGGAGGAGCGATACCTCAGCACCAGGGGGGGGTCACATCCCAACTCACAGCGGGGGAGCCATCGCTCCCCCGCTGACCCCCACGATGTAGCACCAGGGTTCGGGGGGGGGGGGGGGGGGGAAGGGGGGACCCGCAGCCATCGTCATCCCCCCCCCCCCCCCCCATTCCATGTCGGAACCGCCCCAACCACGCTCCGGCACCGCTCCCTGTCCCGCACTCGCCTCCTCGGGGGGCAAAGAGCCCCCCCGCGATTCACAGCACCCGTGTGCCCCTCCCGGGCCCCGCCGCAGGCAGGAGCGGGCAGGAGCATCCCGCTGCTGCTGCCGGGCCGGGGTAAAAAGGGGGGGACACACACACAGAACCAGCACCGACCTTGGGGGGGGGGGAACGGGACACACGCCACGTACGCAGAAAAGCACCAGTACGTTTGTGCGCGGCGCCAAGGGGGGGGGGACAGCACCGGGAGCGGGGGGGTGAGAGGGGGGGAGGGGGGCAGGGGCAGCTTCCAAGGGAGGCGCTTCCTTAATTTTTTTTTTCTTGTTGTTTTTTTTTTTTTTTTTCCTCTTTTTTTTTTTGAAATTTTTTCTTTTTTTTTTTTTTTTTTTTTTTTGTTAGGACAGAGAAAAAAAAAAAACAACCATAGGTTATTGCATGACTCGGGGGATGGAGACGCTTCCCGCCCGGCCGCTGCACCCCCCCCGCCCCCCACTAAAATACACCCTCCCCTCCCCCCCCATCTCCCTCCCCCCGGAATCCCCCGGCTGGGAAAGGCCCGGCAACGTAAGGCAACGTGGAAGCTGATGTCTCGACTCACCCCGCTGTTGGGAAAAGCACCATTATGAAGTCAGGTTGTACAGTAGTAACAGTACCTTTTATATATATATATATCTATATCTCAATATCTATCATATATATATAAACTGTAAACAAGAGGTAACGGCGGCTTCTAGGATTTTGCTTTCTTCAAGGTTTCCCGTGTGGTAGAGGCACCCAAAAAAATACTGTAGAAAAGGTGTGTGTTGTGGGTTTTGTCGCGCGTGTCCTCGGCTGCCCCCTGCCCCGCGGGTCGGCTCCGTGGGCACCGGCGGGACGGTGCTGGTGGGAAAAAGGAGAGAGTGAGGGGCTTCGGAGCCGCTGGGGGTCTCGGGGAGCCGGCCCAGCGCCTTTCCCTGCCGCGCTCTCCTAACGCCCCCCCCCCCCCCCCTCCAAAAAAGACGCTCGCCGGGGGCCGGCGAGCTCGGGGTGAGCTCGGGGCGAGCTCGGCGCAGACGGAGCGAGCGGGTATTAATTATGTTCTTATTTGTTTCCTCCTTCGCCTCCGCTCTTTCTCCCGGGCTGGGGGTTTTTGTTGTTTGTTTTTTTTTAAATATATATTTTTTTTTTCCTGTGCCCCCCCCCTCCCCCTTTCCTCAGCTGCCGGTTTCCCCTCCTCCGAGAGCCGAGCTGGGGGCGAGGGGGGTGGTCTGGGCTCACCCCCCCCCCACCCCTCAACGCTGCCCCGAGGAGCGGAAACCAAACCAACAGAAAAACCCAGCCAGAAAAGAGCGGAAAAATCAACAAAAGGTTACCCCCCAAAATAAAATGCTTTTGGTTTGGTTTGTTTTTTCTCGTTGTTTGTTTGTTTGTTTCGCACTTTTTTTTTTTTCCGTTTCGTTTTTGATTTTTTTTTTTTTTTTTGTCATACTCGTTGGTGGTTTTTGTTTCGTTTCGTTTCGTTTAGTTTTGTGTTTTGTTTTAAATAGGCTAAAAGCTGAACATTGGGATTTCAGGAGAGGACACCGAACCCTGTCGCTCGGGGAGACGTTGTGCCGGGTTTTCCCGTCGGGCTGCGAAATCCCCGTCCTCCTCCTCCTCCTCGTTGTCGTCATCTCCTCCTTCCGGGTGCTGACTCTTCTCTCATTCCCTGGTGTTTTGTTGGTGGTGGTGTTTTTTGTTGTTGTTGGTTTTTTTTTTTTTTCTTCGCTTCTCTTGGCGTGTGGATGGTGGTTTTCTCCTCCTTCTTGTTGTTGTTTGTGGTGGTGGTGGTTTGTTTTTTTTTTTTCTGACTCGCTCCGTGTGTCACCAGTTCCCCATCTCTCTCTCTCTCTCTCTCTCTCTTCTGCTCCTTTAGACGCAGGCGAAATATTCCTTGAGGGGGGCGAAGAGGTGGCGGATCACCGGCACGCTCCAGGACCTGCCGAGCAGTCTCTGCCGGGCCAGGCGGCTCATGTTGGACACGTCCGTGTAATGCACCGGGAAACCAAACACCCTGCGGGGAAAAAAGGGGTGGAAAGGGGTCAGGGAAGGGGGGGGGTTCTGGCCCCGTGGAGGGTTTGCAGCCCCCCGCTTTGGGCACCCCCGGCGGTACCTCTCCATCTCCGTGCACCACAGGATGTCCTCCTTCTCGTTCATGAAGACCGGGAAGTGCTGGTCCTTGCCCTGCTTGATGGAGTTGGAGCGGGTGGTGATGGTTCGCACTTTGCTGAACTGCAGAGAGGGACGAGGCTGGTCACGCTGGGGACACACACACACACACACACACACACACACACACACACGGAGCCCCCTGGCGGGCAGCGGGACTCAGAATCCCAGACTCCCACAATTTTAGGGACCTCTGGAGATCATCTGCCACAAAGCAGGGCCACCCAGAGCAGCTGGATGGGAAAGCATCCAGGTGGGGTCTCAGTATCTCCAGATTCCCACCCCCTGGGGTGCCAGTGTCCCCCCCCTCCACCCTCAAGGGACCCCTCCCCTGCAGCCTAAGGGGTCTGGGACCACTGGGGACGGCTGTGGGACCCCCCCGCCCCCCAGCTGGTGGCTGACCTTGGCTATCCTGCCGTGCTCCAGGCACTCCTGCAGCTCCAGCTTATCGTTGACTGTGGAGGCGAGTGGCCTGAGGGACAGAGAGACACGGGGGGGTGGGCATGGGGTGGCAGCACCATGTCCCCACACGGGCACAGGGCAGCTCTCCAGCTTCGGGGGGGAGGCACTGGGTGGCCAAGGCTGTTTTGGGGGGACTGAACCAGAAGCAGATCCTTACGGGAGCCCACCTGTGGCCACCAGCCGTGTGCCACCATGGCTCCCATCCGGGAGGGACACCTCCGTGTCACCCCACTGGCACAAAGGAGCGAGGACAGGACCAGCTCTGCGGGGACCACCACTTTTGGGGTGTGCCATCACCCAGCGCCACTTCGTGAGCCCCTTGGCTCTTGGCCAGCGCTGACCGGGGCCTGGGGACCCCCAACAGCCCCATCTAGGCTGGGGGAGGACCCAGGGCTGGGTGACCAGTGGGTGGCAGTGCCATGTCCCTACGTCCCCACGCAGGCACAGGGCAGCTCCGCCCCTGGTTGGTGGGGTGGCCAAGGCTGTTTTGGGGGGACTGAACCAGAAGCAGATCCCCATGGGAGCCCACCTGTGGCCACCACCCGTGTGCCACCGCAGCCCCTATCCAGGAGGGACATCTCCGTGTCACCCCACTGGCACAAAGGAGCAAGGACAGGACCAACTCTGTGGGGACCACCACTTTTGGGGTGTTCCACCACCCAGCACCACTTCGTGAGCCCCCCCTGCTCTTGCCTGGTGCTGACTGGGGTGTCGGGGACCCCCAAGAGCCCGTTCCGGGCTGGGGAAGGACCCAGGGCTGGGTGGCAAGCGTGGTGGCCCCGGGGTGCGGTCACCAACCTGTTCATCCCGGGAAGGTTCCCCCAGAAGTACCGTGCCCGATGTGCTGCAGACACTTCTTTGGCATCAATCATGACGGGGTTGGACTGCGAGAAGGGGGAGAGGAAGTCAGGGGGGCTCGGCAGCCGGCGGCGGGGGCAAGGACAGGACCCCTCGGTGGCTCCCCCCTTTGGCACTCACCTCCAGGAAGCGGGAGATGTCCCTCTTGTCACTCACCCCCATGGCCACCACGTTCTCAAAGAGCCAGAAGAAGGGCCGGTCGTCGCCCTCCTTGGGCCGGGCTTCGTGGAGCAGGCGGTAAAACTCGAAGAAGAGCCGCCCGGTGCCCTCTGGCCAGGAGAGAGCCAGAGGGGGCCACTGTCAGCACCGGGGTGGCCACTGGGGAACTGGTGCCGGGGCACAGCCCCAGGCTCGGGGGTGGGGGGACACCTACCGTAGAGCCCCTTCCTGGCCGGGTTGACGATGGAGAGGTCGTTGCAGGGGCTCCCCCCGATCACCAGGTCGAAGGGACCCCACTCCTGTATCTGCAAGAGGGGGAGTCCCGGGTGAGATGGGTGCCAGTTTGGGGGACACCGCACTGGCTGGGGGGGACCTGTGGGCACACAGGGGGGGTGCTGCATGGTGGCCAAGCTCCCCGGTGGGACGGCGGGGCCGTGCCGGTGAAACCCATGGCGTGGGAAGATACAGGACAAGGGACCCATCCTGGGGGCACCAGAGGGGCTTTGGGGGGCCTGCAGGGAGGGGGGAGATATGGGGGGGCCGGGCGGGCAGGACGTACGTGTTTCTGGGTGACATTTCGGACGTCCCCGACGTACATGATCTTGCCCTGGTGCCTCACCATGCCCACGGTGATGGAGTCCTCGCACACCTCGGAGGCGATGTAACGGTCCACCTGGATGCCCAGGTCCTTCAGCACCAGCAGGCCTGCGGGGGAGCGGGGCTGGGGTGGGGGCTGCACCAACCATGGCCCCCCCAGGCCCCTCAGCGCCACCAGCCCCCTCCCCTACATCCCACCAGTGTGAACCCCCTGGGGCAGAGGAGATGGCGGGGGTGACGGTGGGAATAAGGGCACCGGTCTGTCCACCCACTGCTGATACCCCCGTGGGTGCGGGACCCCTGCTGCCCCCCAAGTTGTGGGGTGTTACACTCCCTTCTGCCCCCCCCGCTGGTCCCAAACATGCCCCAGGGAGGGTCCCTGGGGGGCTGATGTGCTGGGGACCCCCACCCACCTGTGGCAATGCCATCGAAGAGCGAGAGCACCCGGATGGGCTTCCTCTTCTCGGCCGGCACTGGGGGGTACACCTTGGGTGGGTCCTGAAAGGCATAGGGGGGGGGGCATGAGGTAGGGGGGGGGGACCTGGGGGGCAGTGGGGAGACATGGGGGGCAGTGGGGGACACAGGGGGCAGCTAGGAAGAGGGGAACATGGGGGAAGGGGGGGTATGGGGGACAGCAGGGAGGAGGGACACAGGGACAGCAAGGAAGGAAGGACATGGGGGCCAGTGGGGACATAGAGGCAGCAGGGAGGGGGGACATGGGGGACAGCAGGGAAGGGGAACAGGGGGCAGGGAGAGGGGGGATATGGCGGGCAGTGGGGGAGACATGGGGGGCAGCGGAGAGAGGGGACATGGGGGGCAGTGAGGGGGGACACGGGGGGCAGCGAGGGTGGGGGGATGACAGGGGGTCCTGCCGATGGGTGACTCACAAACTCCTGGTCATGGTTGTTGGCGAAGAACATCTGGAGGCGCGAGGGCCAGTCCTCCCGCCGCCGCAGCAGCCCGTAGACGCCTTTGTGGCCGCACATGTAGCAGTTCCAGGGGTCCTCCTTGATGGCTGCCTGGGCCGCCCCTGGGCCCACCAACAGGTCCACGCACTCCACGCAGAAGCACCTGCCACGGCCACAGCCCGTGTCGGCGGGGATGGTGGCCCCGGCATGGCCACACTCTCTCTGCCGGCTGGGGCTGTCCCCCGGGGAAGCTGGTGGCTGTGGGGCACACCAGGACCGGCAGCCCCACGCCAGGACCTGCCACTGACCAAACCTCTGCCAGCCGCACGCAAAGACCCACGGCATCACCAAAACCTCCCCAGCCCCACGCCAAGACTGGGGCATCACCAAAACCTCCCCAGCCCCACAGCAGCACCATGGCATCACCAAAACCTCCCCAGCCCCATGCCAAGACTGGGGCATCACCAAAACCTCCCCAGCCCCACAGCAGGACCGTGGCATCACCAAAACCTCCCCAGCCCCATGCCAAGACTGGGCCACCACCAAAACCCCCACAACGGAACTGTGGTAGCACCAAAACCTCCCCAGCCCCACACCGGGGCTGTGGCATCACCAAAACGGCCCAACTGCAAACCAGGACTCCAATGCTGGGACTGGGGCACCACCAAAACCTCCCCAGGCCCATGCCAGGACCAGGACATCACCAAAATCTTCCTAACCCCACACCTGGACTGAGGCATCACCAAAACGTCCCAGCCAAAAACCAGGACTGGTATCGCCAGATTCCAATGCCAGGACTGGGGCATCACCAAAACGTCCCAGTCCCATACTGAGACTGTGGCACCACAAAAAACTCCCCAGTCCCATGACAAGACTGGGTATCACCGAACCCAGTCCAACCCCCCCCCAATGAAACTGTGATACCACCAAAACCTCCCCAGCCCCACACCAGGACCATGGCATCACCGAAACATTGCAGACAGGAAGCAAGACTGGCATCACCAAATTCTGATGCCAGGCCTGAGGCACCACCAAAATCTTCCCAGCCCCTTGGTGGGACTGGGGCATCACCAAAACATCCCAGCCCAACGCCAGGAATGGCATCACCAAAACCCCACAGCAGGACTGTGGTATCACCAAAATATCCCCAGTCCCATCACCGAAACCCTGCCAGCCCCATGCCAAGACTGTAGCATCACCAAAACCCCCTCCTCCAATGGAACTGTGGCATCACCGAGACCTCCCCAGCTCAACACCACGACCGTGGCACTACCAAAACCTCCCCAGCCCCACATCAGTACCATAGCATCACCGACACCCCAGCCCCACGCCAGGCTTGCAGCATCACCAAAACCTCCCCAGCCCCATGGCAGGACTGTGGCATCACCGAAACATTCCCAGCCCCACGCCGGGACCGTGGCATTGCCAAAACCTTCCCAGCTCCACATCAGGACTGTGGCATTGCCAAAACCTTCCCAGCCCCCCACTGGGATCTGGCATCACCAAAACCTCCCCAGCCCCATGCCAGGACCATGGCATCACCAACCCCCCCCCCCCCCCCAGCCCCACACCAGCACTGTGGCATCACCGAAACCTCCCCAGGCCCATGCCAGAACCATGGCATCACCAAAACCTCTCCAACCCCATGCTGGGACAATGGCATCACCGAAACCTCCCCAGCCCCACGCCAAGACCGTAGCATCACCAAAACTTCCCCAATGGAACTGTGGTACCACCAAAACCTCCCCAGCCCCATGCCAGGACCGTGGCATTGCCAAAACCTCCCCAGCCCCACACCAGGACCGTGGCATCACCGAACCTCCCCCAGGCCCCACGCCGGGCCGGTGGCCCCGGACCTGCAGCAGTTGTTGTTGCCGCACATGAGCACCTCACGGCCACCGCAGCAGATGGTGCAGTAGGACTGGTAGCCATCGTCGTCGTACTGGTACGCGCACTCCAAGAAGCAGTTCTGGGGGAGAAGGGGAGCCGAGGCCTGAGCGCGGTGCCAGAGATGGTGGGAGACCCCCGGGATCGGGCAATCTGGGGGGGACCCAGCTGTGCCCCCCCGGTGCCAGGCCATACCTTGCAGTTTTGGCACATTCCTCCGATAAATAGAGGGTGCTCCAGGGTGACGTTGAGGCTCCCGCAGGAGATGCAGATGTCTGAGGGGACAGGAAGGGAGACGTCACCCCCAGGCTCTGCCTCCCCCCAGCACCTGCTGCCACCCCTGGCAAATGCCCACCCCCCATGTATGGCTCACATCGGCTTTGCCCCCCAAGCTGGGGAGCAGCAGAGCCCCCCACAAGCCCCAAACTGCTGAACAGCCACCATGGTGTAACGGTGACCCACCCTGGGGATAGTGGGGCAGGGCTCCCGCTGCCTGGGCTCCCAACAGCCCCCACCCCAGCCTCAGCCCTTCCCCTGTCAGTGTTCCCAGCCCCAGGCAGTGTCCCAGGGGTCCCTGCCACCATCCAGGAGAGGACTCCACCACAACCCTGTCCCTGCTGCCAGCCAGGCTGAGGGATGGGACAAACACGTCCCCCAGCCCCCTGGGCTGCCCACCTGCCCCTCCGAGCGCCCTCTGCCCCCAAGCTCTGCTGCCGGACTTGGGGAGGGACCCCGTCCCTGGGGGCAGGACGTGTCCCAGCCCCGCACTCACCTTCGATGTTCCTGCACTTCTGCCGCACCTCGTAGACGAGCCGCTCTGGGGAGGGACAGGGGTGTCAGCGTCGGGGAGGTCCTGCCCAGCACCAGCCCTGTCCCAGCCAGGACCCCTCCACGCAGGCCCCACAGCGGGGGACAAAACAAGGGGACCCCCAGGAAGGAAGTCCCCAACAGAGAAGGGGACCAGGCCCAGTTTTCACCCCAGAGCCCCCCCATGAGCACGGCCCTCCTGGCACTGGGACCTCAGCAGGGTCATGGCCAAGAAACACCGGCCCTGTGGAGGGGTGGGTGGGTGCGGGGGCACCCCTGAGCCCCCAGGTCGTACCTCGGGTGCGCTCGTCGATGATCTCCTTGACCTTGGGCTTCTCCGTTGTGCTTTTCCTGGGTTTTTTGGCGGGTGGGGGGGGTGCGTAGGCGGCAGCTTCCGGCTCTACCCACATCTCCGTGTAAACTTCTTTGTAGGGGTTTCGCTCCTCTGAAAGGGCCAGTGGGGTCTCATCAATGGGGTCTCATCAATGGAGTCTTGTCAGTGGGATCCCATCAATGGGAGTCCCACAATGGGGTCCTGTCAGCGGGGATCCCATCAATGGGGTCCCATCAGCAGCCCCACACCCCATGGGGGGATCTTTCTGCCCCCCAGCACCTTCCAGCCCCATGGTGCTTCCTCTGCCCAAGCCCGTGTCACCCTGGTGATGCCAGAGCCGATGGCTGGGAGTCCCTGGGGGACACCCAGGGCCACCAAGTGGGTCCCCGCGCCTCCCCCTGTCTCACCTTCAGGAGGCTCTAGCCCCTTGGGGCCGGAGGGCTGGAAGCCGCCCAGGGCCCACTCGATCATCTGCTTGTTCTGGATCTCCACCACCTTGGAGGTGTCGGTCTCGTCGTTCTCAGGGCATGCCGGGAAGATCTTCCCCGCTCTGCTGCTCGCCACCTGCCAGGGAGCCATGGCTGTCACCCCCCCAGCCCAGGGGGACCCCATCCTCAGCCCCCCCAGCTGCTCCAGACACTGCCCACATTGCCCAGTTTGCAGCCCCCCACCCCAAAGGGACCTACACAGTCAGACACCCCCGTTATTGCCCCACAAGAAATCCCCAACACCTCCCAGCACTGCCAAGAGCGCCCCCCAGAGTGCCAGGACCCCCCTAGCATCACCCCACAGTGACATCAGCTACTCCCCAGAGACCCCAACCTGCCCCCCACTTCCCCAACAGACCTCCAGACACCCCTGGCTGGTACAAGAGCCCCCAAAAGCTCCTTAAGGAGTCCCCTAGATCCCTCCACCCTTTTAAGAGACACCCTGTGCCCTCCAGGATGCTGCTGGGCACAAGGGGGCGAGGGAGGGATGGGTCCTGGCACAGTGGAGGCAGCTGCCTGCTCCCACGGACCCTGCCTGGGGACGGGCACCAGTGTCCCCCTAAAAGTGTGGGAGCTGGGGGGCTGGTGTCACCCCGCAGCCAGTGCCACCCCCACTCACCTGCAGCACCTCGTAGATGGCTTTGCGGTACATGGGCTGCTTGTTGTAGGTGGCCTGGTGGAAGGCGCTGGCGAAGGAGCTGAGTGGCAGGAGCTTCTCCACACAGACCTGGGGGACGGGGATATGGCCGTGAGGACACCTGGGGACAGGGAGGGGGGATGCCTGGACTCCCCCACCCCATGGGTGCCACTTACCACGGAGAACTTGCCATCCCCGAACCACATCACCCAGCGGGTGCCCTCGGCTGCCCGACTCCGGCCCGTCATCCACCAGGAGACGATGCGCCCGGGCCACCAGGAGAAGCCACGCAGCTTGCCCCACACCAGCTCGCCGATGCCAAAGCCCCGGCCGTCCTGCCGCCGGGAGAGGGGACGGGGGGAGGTGTCAGGGTGTGCGTGTCCCCGGGGGGCAGCAGCCCCCCAAACCACCCCCCGTCCCCCTCGCCCTGCCCTCACCTCGTACTCGGGCTCGTCGTCGGCTGACTTGGAGGTGTTCTTGTCGATGGCGTCGGCCACCACGGGCTCAGGCGTGGTGGCCACGTTGGGCGAGGCGGGGTCAGTGGGCTGCTGCGAGGCAGGGGGGCTGGCCTCCTCCTCCTTCTGAGGCTCGGCCCGTGTCGTCTCCTCCACCACGTTCATCACGGCGATCACCTTCGCCTTCTTCTCCGCCTGGGGGTGGGGATGGGACACACACCAGTCAGGGCTGCACCCCGAGATGCAGGCACAGTGCTGCTGGGGGGAGGGGGGGGAACAGCCCCTCCAGACCCTGCCCTGGGCCTGGCAGCCCCCCGCCAAGCAGTGGGTGCTATTGCACAGTCTCCCTGGTAGCGTGGACCCCCCCCCCCCCCCCGGAGCAGCTTGGGGGGGCTCCCTTTCACCCCCGTGCCTCAGTTTCCCTCTGTGGCCAGGAGGGGACGGCTTGGGGACCATCTGCAAAGCTGCTGGGGGCGTGGGGAGATGCCCCCCCCCCCAGAGGGCTGTCCCTGCTCACAACCCCCCCCCCCCCCCCCTTTCCCAGCCTGGCTCCCTCAGGACACGGCCTGGACCCCAACAGTGCCAGAGGAGCCATGGCTCCAGCCCTGCTCATCATGTCACACCACCCCCCCCAGACTCGCTGCCCCCCCGGCTGCCCATCCCCGCCCCCCCGCCCCCTCTCGGCCCTGTCACCTGGGAGGGGGCCTGTGACCCCCCGCCTCGGCCCTCAAGGCCTGTCCCTTGGAGGGCCTGTCCCCTCCCGGCCCCTCCGCTTCTGCCCCAGGACACCCCCGGGGACACCCAGCGCCCCCCCAGCACCCATGTCACCCTCTCCGGGTGGCTCCGTGCCCCTCACTCCGCACCCCCAAGCCCCGTGGGGCTTCCCTGCCCGGGGACCCGCTGCCCCGGGCCGAGTGCGCTCAACCGCCATGGCCGGGCCGGGCCGAACTGAACCGAGCCGAACGGAAGTGAGCCTAGCCGAACCGACCCGAGCCGCACCGAAGTGAGCCGAGATGAGCCGAACTGAACCGAGCCGAACTGAACCGAGCCGAACCGAACTGAACCGACCGAGCCGCCCTCCCTTTGGTGGCAACCTACCCATGCGGGCTGAGCGCCGCGACGGGCCGGTCCGAACTGAGCCGAGTTGCCGAGCCGGACTGAGCCGAGCCCAGCCGAGTCGGGCCGAACTGAGGCGAGTGGAGCCGAACCCACCCGAGCCGGGCCGGACCGAGCCGACTGGTTCGGGCCGGGCCGAACTGAGCCGATCCGATCCGTGGGGTCCGGTCCGGTGGGCCCGTCCGGCGGGGCCAGGCCCGTTGGTTCTTTGTCTGGGATCCCGGGTCACATGGTGCCTCCCGGCCCGGCTGGTTGGCTGGGCGGGGAGGGGCCGCGCGGCGACGGGGGGACACACCGGATCCCTCCCCGCCCGGTGCCTCCGACCGGACCGGATCAGGGCTCCCGCCCGCAGCTCCGAACGGGTCGGCAACTCGCTTCGGCAACTCGGATCGGGTCGGGCCGGGCCGGGCCGGCAACTCGGCTCAGTTCGGCTTCAGTCGGTTCAGTCTGGCTCGACTTGGCTCCGCTCGGGTCGGGCCGGCTCGGCTCCTCTCGCCTCAGTTCGGCTCCGCTCGTCTCGGTTGGGTTCGGCTCCGCTCGGCCCAGTTCGGCTCCGCGAGGCTCGACTCAGTTAGGATCGGCTCGGCTCAGCCCGGTTTGGCTCTTCTCGGCCCCGCTCGGCTGAGTTCGGACTCTCTCGGCCCTGCTCGGCTCTCACCGTGGCCCGGTCCTGTCTCGGCTCCGGTGTCCCCGGGGCCCGCTCCCGCCAGCCCAGTCCCGTCGACCCCTTCCCCCCGGTACTCACCGGCCCGCGATCCGGGCTGGGCCGGGCCCTCCCGCCGCCTTTTGTCCCCCCGGGCCGTGGCCCCCGCGGCCTTTGTGCGGCGGAGCGGGACGGGGCGGGGGGCGGGGGGCGGCGGCGCCCCGGGGGACCGCGCCCGGCACGGCAGGAATCCGCCCCGGGACCCCCACCCCCCACCCCCCGCCGGGCCGGCTCCCCCAGTGCGGGACTGGGCACGGCTGCGGGCTGGCACCCACCCCCTGCACCAGTTCGGCCCAGTGTGGAGACTGGTCTGGGACCATGTCACCCAGTTTGGACCAGTACAGACACTGCTTTGGGACCACAGTGCCCAGTTCAGCCCAGTACAGACACTGGTCTGGGGCCACATCACCCAGTTTGGCTCAGACAGACACGACACTGGTTTGGGGCCACATCTCCCAGTTCAGCCCAGTACAGACACAGGTTTGGGACCACATCAGCCAGTTCGGCCCAGTATGGACACTGGGTTTGGGGCTATGTCCGCAGTTCAGACCAGTACAGACACTGGTCTTGGACCACATCACCCAGTACAGACACTGGCCTGGGGCCACACCACCCAGTTCAGCCCAGTACAGACACTGGTCTTGGACCACATCACCCAGTACAGACACTGGCCTGGGGCCACACCACCCAGTTCAGCCCAGTACAGACACGGGGTTGGGGCCACATCACCCAGTATGGTCCAGTATGGACACTGGTTTGGGACCACATCACTGAGTTCATCCTAGAACAGAAACTGGTCTTGGACCACATCACCCAGTTCAGACCAGTACGAACACTGGTCTGGGGCCGCATCACCCAGTTCAGCCCAGTACAGACACTGCTCTGGAGCTACATCACCCAGTTCAGACCAGTACAGTCACTGCTCTGGGGCCACATCCCCACTTCAGCCCAGTACGGACACTGGTTTGGGACCACATCACCAGTACAGCCCAGTATGGACTTGTTTCAGACCACATCGCCCAGTTCAGCCCAGTACAGCCACTGGTCTGGAGCCACATCCCCAGTTCAGCCCAGTACGGACACTGCTTTGGCGGCACACCACCCAATTCGGCCCAGACCCACATGACACCGGTTTGGGATCATATCCCCCAGTTCAGCCCAGTACAGACACTGCTCTGGGGCCACATCCCCAGTTCAGCCCAGTACAGACACTTCTCTGGGGCCACATCACCCAGCTCAGCCCAGTACAGACACTGATCTGGGGCCACATCCCCAGTTCAGACCAGTACAGACACTGGTTTGGGACCACATCAGCCAGTTCGGCCCAGTATGGACACTGCTCTGGGGCCACATCCCCAGTTCAGACCAGTACAGACACTGGTCTGGGAGACCCCCCAGCTCAGGGCGGTGGCTCCTGGGTGCCGGGTCCCCTTTGTGTTGCAGAGTGGGGGGACAAAGGGGCTGATGGCTGTGACCCCCGGGCGTGGGGCTGCCCCCCAGCAGGGACAAAGGGGTGGCCTGGTGGCCCGGGGGAGATGACAGAGCCGGGGAGGGGGGGTGAAGGGGGTGGGTCTGCTTTGGGTCTGCCTGGGGGGACAGGCAGGAAATGTCCCATCGGGGGTCGTTAGCGGAGATGGGCCAGGGCTGCAGGGGGTGGCACCGCCTGGAGATCACCCACCCCTTGCCCTCGGGCCACAGCCCCTGCCCCACACCACCCCCAGCCCCCTGTCCTTGTCCCTGTCCCTGTCCCTGTCCTTGTCCTTTCCCTACCTCCATCCCCATCCTCATCTCCATCTCTGTTGTCCCAAAGCGTTTAAAGTACATCATCCCCATCTCCACCACCTGCCACATCTTCATCTTCATCTGCATCTCCATCCCCATCTGCTGTCCCATCTCCATCCCCATCTCCATCTTCATCCCCAGCTCCAGCTCCATCCCCATCTGCTGTCCCATCTCCATCCCCATCCCCAGCTCCAGCTCCATCCCCATCTGCTGTCCCATCTCCATCTCCATCCCCAGCTCCAGCTCCATCCCCATCTGCTGTCCCATCTCCATCTCTATCCCTATCCCTGTCTCCATCTCCACTTCCATCTCCATCCCGTCCCATCCCACCCCACCCCATCCCCAGCAGGGTTGGGGGAGCTCAGCCAAAGCCAGGGCCCAGCTGGGGGGGTCCCAGCAGGGACAGGGCGTTACTGCTCTGTCTGGTCCTCAGGGGGTTGCCACCAGCACCCATGGCCCTCAGAGCCTTAGAGGGGGGGGGCAAGGAAGAGGAGGGAAGGCTGGAGGGGGCCAGGTTGTCCCTGTCCCCACCACAGCAGGGCTGGTGACTCCAACTGAGCCATGACCACCACCACCGTGCCTTTGGCAAACCCCCTCCAGGCACACAGCCCACTTGGGGTGCCTGTCTCGGCTGGACACCCCCAGAAGACTCACCCCCCATGTCCCCAGCTGCCAGCCCCCCCCGGTGTGGCAGGACCCCCTGTGCCTGTGCTGGCCACCCCGGGAGGAGCTGAGCCAGGAGATCCTTGGCATGGCCACCATGGCCATGCCCTGTGCCCCATGGGGACACTGTGGCCATGTCAGCCATGCTCTGTGCCCCACAGGATGCCCTGCCCATTCCCTGTGCCCCATGGGGACATCGTGGCCGTGCCAGCCGTGCCCTGTGCCCCATGGGGACACTGTAGCCATTCTGTGTGCCCCATGGGCATGGGGACACCATGGCCATCCCAGCCATGCCCTGCACCCCACGGGGACATCGTGACCGTGCCCTGTGCCCCGTGGGGACACTGTGGCCCTCCCAGCCGTGCCCTGTGGGACGCCCCGGTGGTGCCAGCCTCCCCGTGTCCCCACGCGGTGACAGCGTGACGGTGCCCGGCAGCGCGGAGCTATAAATAGCTTTTTTCGGTGGCACGAGGGGACCCGTTGCCAGGGAGACCCGCTGCCAGCGGGAACGGTGCGGAGAACGGGGTGATGGGGGGTGGGTGACACACATCGATGGGGACGGGACCCCTGGGGTGCCCACCCAGCCCCCCTGCCCCATGGCACACCCCTTCCCCCCCCGAGCGCCGCAGCCCCCCAGTTCCGGCTGCATCAGGGCACATGCCGGTTCCCTGGGAAATGGCTCATCCCGGCACATCCCACGGGAGCCCCGGCTTCTGGTGGCCTCAGGGTGTGAGGGGGAACAGGGAACGGAGCCCCCAGCCCGCGCTGACCCCCCCTTTGTGCAGCTGGAGCCGGGGCGGGGGGGCTGTGTTTTGCTGGGGCGATGTGGGGGAGCCCCCAGGGACGGAGGGGGCTGGGACGGTGGCAGGGTCCCGGTGTCCCCGTCGCGGGGGGGGGGGGGGGTATATGTGTGTGTGTGTGTGTGGGGGGGGGTCCTCACCTCCCGCTTCCATCGCGCCAGCCACTCGTCCCGCTTCCTCTTGCTGATGTAGTAGGGGTCCCCCGCCTGGAAGGTGTGTCGCTGCATGGGCCGCTGCCGCAGGCTGGACTCCCAGCCCAGGCCCCCCCGCAGCCGCCCCCGGGAGCCCTGCGCGGGAGAGAGCACGTCAGGGACCGGGGGGATGAGAGGGGGGGACCGAGAGGGGGAGGAGGGTGGCAGGGATGTGAGGGGGGGGACGGCGGGAGGACAGGGAGAGGGGATGGAGGTGGCACCCGGGGTGTGGGGCTGGGGGAGATGGGTGTGAGGCACTGCCGGACGGGGGGCACGCACACGTGTATACACATGTGCACATACATGTGCACAGACGTACACACGTACACACAGGTACACACACACACATACACACACGTGCACATACATGTGTAGACACATGTGCACATACACGTTACACATGTGCACATACACATACGTGCACACACATACACACACATGCACACACATACACACATGTGCACACACCTACACACTTGCATGCACACATGTGCACACACACATACATGCAGACATGCATACACACATATGTGAATACACATTTACAGACACCCACACACACGTGCTCAGACACATGTGCACACACGTGCTCACACACCGGCACACGTACATACTCACACGTGCACAGACAGGTACATGCATGCACACACACATTTGTGTGCACACCTGTGCACACATGCACACACATGTACACACACCTGCCCCACACCTGCAGCAACACCGCAATGGGCACCGTGGTCACAGCTCAGCCCGGTCCTGGGGGGCTCAGCCCAATCCCGGGGGGCTCAGCCCTGGCAAACCCATCCCTTGGGCAGAGCTGGATGGTGGGGGGGGTGCCACCCGGCCACCGCTCAGTGCCACCTGGAGCCCAGGACCCTCATCCCGGGGGGGCAGCTCCCCACGGCCACCGGCACTGAGGGGCACCGGGAGCAGGGTGGGCGCTGGGGGGGGTTCACACTTGCCTCCATTTTCAGGGTGTCGAAGCTGTTCTCCTCCTTCTCGTCCTTGCCTGCGCACAGAGCAGAGAGGAGCCCTCAGCGGGGGGGGAAATGGGGGACCCCACCCGGGATCCCCACCCTGGGGACGGGCACCCATCACCGCCATGCTCCCCAGGGGACGCCGGCTGGATGCTCCCGCGCCCCCTCCCCACAGCCCAGCCAGGGGGGTTAGGGGGTCTGGGGGGGGGTCTGGGCAGAGGAAGCGCATGGAGCGGGTATAATTTATAGAAATGACTAAAAATAACCATTTCTGGGGTTCCACCCCCCCCGCACACCCTGAGCCCCCAAACACACGCCCTGTTTTGCTGCGGGGCATGATGTCCCCTGGGCTCTGCTGGGGCCACTGTCCCCCCCCTGCCCCCAGATGCCCTGTGTGACACCCGGGCTGTCCCTCGGCACACGGGGACCCGACTCCCCCCATGGTACCCGGCCCCTGCCCCAGCAGCAGCGATGCCCGAGCAGGGGCCACCCTGCTCTGGGTGTCGGGGGCACCGGGGGACGCTGGGGGACGCTGGGGGACACGGGGGGACAGGAGCTTTCCAGGGGCACCGACCAAGCTGGGGACATGCTGCCGGTGACCCCCCCACCCCTCTGCCACCCTGCCTGATGTGCTGGGGGGTGCAGAGCCCAGCGCTGAGACCCCCGGTCTCGGCTCCTGCCCGTCCCGGCGCTGCCCACGGCAGGATCCCACCCGAGATTCCCCACCGGGTGTTTGGGCAGGGAGGGGGACCCGGGGGGGTGGTGGTGGTGCAGAAGTGATGGGGTGGGTCAGGCAGCGCTGGAGGAGCAGGTCCTCGTCCCTGCGCCGGGTCATAGGTGTGGCCAGAGGTGACATGGAGGGAGCAGGGATGGAGGCAGGAGGGTGGGAGGCCCAGGAGAGCCCCCGGACCCCCGTGGCCGGGGCATGGCCCGCCCCCCCCGGGGCTGTCTCCCCCCACTCCGCACCGGTCCCCATGTAGGTGACCGATGCTGGCTCAGCCCCTCTGTCCCAGCTCCCCGGGGCCGTGCCGTGACCCACGCCGGAGCACGGCACGCGTGGCACAGCCAGCCTCCCCCGCCAAGCGGCTGCACCGCGCTGCCGGCGACGGCGTCTCCCCGCCATCAGCTGCCTGCGCCCGGCCTCGTGACTGCAGCATCTGCAGCGGGTCCCCAGCCAGCCCTGCAGCAGCCAGCCAGCCATCCCAGCCCTGCATCATCCCAGCTCCATCCCAGCCCTTCATCAACCATCCATCCATCCATCCATCCATCCATCCATCCATCCATCCATCCATCCCTCCCTCCCTCCCTCCTTCCCTCCCTCCCAGCCTCTCCCAGCTGCATCCCAGCCCTGCAGCAGCCAGCCAGCCATCCCAGCCCAGTCTCTCCCAGCTCCGCTACAGCCCTGCACCATCCTAGCCCTCCATCATCCTTCCAGCCTGTCCCAGCTCCATCCCAGCCCTGCATCATCCATCCATCCATCCATCCATCCATCCATCCATCCATCCATCCATCCCAGCCTCTCCCAGCTGCATCCCAGCCCTGCAGCAGCCAGCCAGCCATCCCAGCCCAGTCTCTCCCAGCTCCGCTACAGCCCTGCACCATCCTAGCCCTCCATCATCCTTCCAGCCTGTCCCAGCTCCATCCCAGCCCTGCATCATCCATCCATCCATCCATCCATCCATCCATCCATCCATCCATCCCAGCCTCTCCCAGCTCCATCCAAGCCTTGCATCATCCATCCCAGTTCTGCATCATCCATCACAGCCCTGCATCTTCCTTCCAGCCTCTCCCCTCTCCATCCCAGCCTCTCCCAGCTCCATCCCAGCTCTGCATCATCCATCCCAGCCCTGCATCATCCATCCATCCATCCATCCATCCATCCATCCAGCCAGCCAGCCAGCCAGCCAGCCAGCCAGCCAGCCCTGCATCATCCTTCTGGCCTCTCCCAGCTCCATTCCAGCCCTGCATCATCCCAGCCCTGCATCATCCTTTCAGTCTCTCCCAGCTCCATCCCATCCCTGCATCACCTATCCCAGCCCTGAATCATCCTTCCAGCCTCTCCTGTCCCCATCCCAGCCTCTCCCAGCTCCATCCCTCGCTCCGCGTGGCCGCAGCAGGTCCCTGTGCTGTTTGGGGTGGAGCAGCCCCCGCGAGCAGAGCCTGACTCTGCTCCTTCTCACCCTGTTCCTGCTCCCCAGTGCCCCGGGGTGCCCCTGCTGTGACACCCCAGCTCTGTGCCCCCTCTCTCCCCCGCCGTGGTGACAGCTCAGCTCCATCCTGGCTCAGGGCTGGTCTGAGCTGCTCCATCCCACCGCCCGGCATGTCCCGGCCCAGAGGGATGGTGGCAGCGGGGCCACCCATGGATCTGCACCCACACTCATGGGCACAACACCCCCATGGGTGAAGGCCGGGGGGTCGCCCTGGTCCAGCCCCTCCCTCTGGCTAGGCCCCCCGGAGACGCTGCCCAGGACCATGACGAGTGCCCGGGGATGGAGACCCCCCCACCCCTGCCCATGTCACCCTCACGTGGCACGAGCACCAGCGGTGGTGGCCATGCTCCGGGGACAGGCAGGGACACCCTTGTGCCGTGGGGACACCGGACAAGGACCAACTGGGGGGAGCGGATCCCGGTGGGATGGGTGGCGCGATGGGACCAGCACGTGAGGGAAGCCCCCCTCAGCTCCAATCTGCTGCCCCCACCCCAAACCCTGCTCAGCCCTTCCTCCTCCTTCTCCCCAACCTCCAGCAGCGCTCCCAGCCCCAAGCCCTCCTGGGGGTGCTGGGTGCCGGGGGTCCCCAGAGGGATGCAGTGGGGTCTGGTGGTCCCTGGAGGGATGCAGTGGGTGCTGGGGGTCCCCAGAGGGATGCAATAGGGTCTGGGGGGCTACCGCACGCAGAGCCACAGCATGTGAGGGCAGCCCTCCCTCCGGCTCTGATCTGCTGCCTCCACCCCAAACTCCTTCCTCCTCCTCTTTCTCTTCCTCCTCCTCCTCCTCCTCCGGCAGCGCTCTCCAGCCCCGGAGCCCTCCTGGGGATGGCATGGTAGGCAGGGCAGTGGGGCCTGGGGGTCCCCAAAGGGATGCAGTGAGGTCTTGGGGTCCCCGGAGGGATGTGGTTGGGTCCGGGGGTCCCTGGAGGGATGCAGTGGGGTCTGGGGGTTCCTGGAGGAATGCAGTGGGTGCCAGGGGTCCCCAGAGGGATGCGGTGGGTGCCGGGGGGCCCAGAGGGATGCAGTGGGGTCTGGGGGTCCCCGGAGGGATGCAGTGGGTGCCGGAGTTGCAGCCCCACAGTGGGCAGCCCTCAACGCTAAGGTCTTACTTTTCTCTGCGGCTTCCAGGAGTTTCCTCCTCCCGCGTTTCTTCTGGGGGTCGGAAGGGGCCAGCTCACCCTCATCGGCCGGGGCGTCCAGGCCCTCCTTGGGGGTGCAGCGGCCGTTCTCCAGCGCCCGGCCCGTCTCGCCGTCCGGCAGGCTCTCCGTCTCGTCCTCCTCGGGCCGGCCGCCCTTGGGGCTGGCCCCGGCCTCCTCCGCCCCCTTCCACTGGCCACCGTCCCCTTCCACGTCCCCGTTGGGCAGCGGCTCGGCGGGGCTGGCCTCCGGGCAGGGCGGGGGGCACTTGGGGACGGCCGCGAGGTCTTTGGGGGTGTCACTGCTGTCCACCTGCCAAGGAGAGGGAAAGGAAGGTTACGGCCCCGTTCTCGCCCCCACCCATGCCCCCAGCCCACATCCCACCGGTCCCCATGGCAGGACCCCTTGCCACACTTCATGGTGGCCAACACCATCCAGTCTCTTTCCCCGTCCCCGTCCCCGTCCCCCTGCCCTGACCCCCTAATTCCTCACCGCAGAGGTCACAGCATGAAGGGTATCCCTGGGACCACAGCCCATACCCCCCAGAGACACGACGCAGTGACAATCTGAGGACAAAAGCGCATGACGCCAAAAAGACCAAGTTCCACCTCCTGTATCTCAGGCGTGTTGGGCTGCCACCACCTGCAGGGGCTGGCAGCGTGGCCCTGGGGTGGGATGAGGCTACAATGGCACCCTCAGGACCAGGACACGTGGCCACAAAAGCCTCAGGACACGGACACGCCATCACGATCCCATGAGGACCACCACACAATGTCATGGCACCACAGAACCAGGATCTAGAGATGTGACATCATCAGGAACCCTTGGAAGGAGGACATGCTGCCATGGCACTGTCACAACCAGGATACACTGCCATGGGAAAAAAAGGACAAAGACATGTTGCCATGGCATCTTCAGGACTGGGACACACAGACATGACACCCACCGGACCATGACACACTGCCATGGCACCTTCAGGAACAGGATATGCTGCCAGGACATCCCCAGGAGCAGGACACATTGCCATGGCATACTCAGGACCAGGACATGGTGGCAACAACACCTTTAGGTCCTGGACATAGAGCCATGGCACCCTCAGGACCAGGACACACAGCCATGGCACCTCCAGGACCACGACACTCTGCCATGGATACCTCAGGACCAGGAAAGAAGGCCATGCCGCCATCAAGACCCAAGACATGCTGCCATGACACCCTCAGGCCCATGACACACTGCTGTGGCACCCTCAGGACAAGGACACATGGCCATGACACCCTCAGGACATTGGATGTGCTACCATGACATCCTCAGGACCAGGACATGCTGCAGTGGCACCCTCAGAAGGACACGTGGCCATGACATATTCAGGACCAGAACACAATGCCAAAGCACTCTCAGGAGGAAGACACATGGACATGACATCGTCAATACCAGGAACAGTGCCACGACACCCTCAGGACCAGCACAAGTGGTCACGACACCCTCAGGAGCAGCAGAAATGGCCAAGGCACCCTCAGGACCAGGACACACAGACATGATACCTCCAGTACCAGGTCATGCTGTCATGAAACCTTCAGGCCCAGGACATGGTGCCATGGTAATCCCAGGACCAGGAGCACCTCATGTTGCAAGGACACCCTTAGGTCTGGGACATGCTGTATTGACACCCTCAGGAACAGGACACGACACCTTGAAACCCTCGGGAGCTAGAGATGCTGTCATGACGCACTCAGGACACACAACCATGAGGTCCTCAGGATAAGGAAAACAAAGCCACGGCACCCTCAGGACCAGGACACATGGCCATGGCACCCTCGTAATCAAGACACAACGTCATGACACCTTCAGGACTAGGACATGGTGCCATGAGATCCTCAGGAGCAGGACACAATGCCATGACCACCTCAGGATGATGACATGTGACAATGACAGCCTGAGGAGCCGTACATACCGCTATGGCACTTCAGGAGAAGGATGTGATGACATAACCCTTCCATGGTTAGGACAAACAGCTAGGACCAGGACACATGGATGTGACACGGAAAAACTGTGGAAACACTAGCTGCACATGGCCTGGGTGAGCATACAGTCTGCTGGATCAAGCACTGGCTGTCTGGACAGTCCCAAAGAGTGGTGCTCAATGGAGTTAAATCCAGCTGGCGGCCGGTCACAAGTGGTGTTCCCCAGGGCTCAGTGTTGGGACCATTTCTGTTTAACATCTTCATTGATGATCTTGATAATGACATAGAGTGTATCATCTGTGAGTTCGCAGATGACACCAAGTTAAACGGGAGCGTTGACCTGCATGAGGCCAGGGAGCTCTACAGAGAGACTCGGATAGGTTGGATCGATGGGCCAACATTAACGGTATGAGCTTCAACAAGACCAAGTGCCAGGTCCTGCACATGGGCCACACCAACCCCATGCATTGCTCCAGGCTTGGGGAAGTGTGGCTGGAAAGCTGCCTGGCGGAAAAGGACTTGGGGGTTCTAATGGACAAGCGGCTGAACATGAGCCGGCAGTGTGCCCAGGTGGCCACGAAAGCCAACGGCATCCTGGCTTGTATTAGAAACAGCGTGAGCAGCAGAAGTAGGGAGGCGATTGTGCCCCTGTACTCGGCACTGGTGAGGCCACACCTGGAGTATTGTGTCCAGTTTTGGGCACCTCAATCCAAGAGAGAGATCGAGGTGCTGGAGCGAGTGCAGAGGAGGGCAACGAAGCTGGTGAAGGGCCTGGAGAATAAATCATACGAAGAACGATTGAGGGAGCTGGGACTGTTTAGTATGAGGAAGAGGAGACTGAGGGGTGACCTCATCACTCTCTATAACTACTTGAAAGGACACTGTAGAGAGGTTGGTGCTGGTCTCTTCTCACAAGCAAATAGTGATAGAACAAGAGGGAATGGCTTCAAGCTGCAACAGGGTAGGTTTAGACTGGACATTAGGAAACAATTCTTCACAGAAAGAGTGGTCAGACACTGGAACAGGCTGCCCAGGGAGGTGGTTGAGTCACCATCCTTGGATGAGTTTAAGAGTCGCTTAGATGTGGTGTTGGGGGATATGGTGTAGGGAAGAACTTTGTGGAGTAGGGTAGATGGTTGAACTCGATGATCCCAAGGGTCTTTTCCAACCTGGACGATTCTATGATTCTATGACACACTGAGGACCATGAAATGTTGCTGTGGCACCTTCAGGGCCAGGACACAATGATGTGACAACCTCAGCACCAGGACACATGGATGTGACACCCTCATGACCAGGACACTTTGATGTGTCACCCTGAGGACCAGGATACACCATCACGGTGCCCTCAGGACCAGGACATGGTGCCATGACACCCCAAGGAACAGGACATACTGCCATGACATCCTCTGGACCTGGACACAAAGCCATGACACCCTTAGGAAACAGAAGACACATCCAAGACACCCTAAGGACCAAGACACACCTCCATGACACACTGAGGACCAGGAATCACTTCCATGACACCCTGAGGAGCAGGTCATGTTGCAATGAACACCTTCAGGACCAGGACACAATGCCATGAGGCTCTTAGGACCATGACACAACACCATGTCACTCTCAGGACCAAGAAAAATGGAGGTGACACCATGAGGATCAGGATGTGGAGCCATGGCACCCTCAGGACCAAGGCGCAAGGACATGACACCATGGGGACCCAGATACGCTGCCATGACACCTTCAGGACCTGGACAAACGGCCACGAAACCTTCAGGACCAGGACATACCACCATGACACCCTTAGGACCAGGACACAATGCTGTGTCACCCTCAGGACCAAGACAAAAGGAAATGACACCATGAGGACCTGGATATAATGCCACAGCACCCTTATGATCAAGACACAAGGAGATGACACCACAAGGACCTGGATACACTGCCATGACACCTTCAGAACCCGGACAAATGACGACAAAACCCTGAGGAACAGGACACAACACCACGATGTCCTCAGGACCAGGACACAACACCGTGTCACCCTCAGGACCAGGACAAATGGAGGTGACACCACGTGGACCAGGACACAATGCCATGACAGCCTCAGGACCAGGACAAGTGGCCATGACACCCTCAGGAGCAGGACACGGTGCTGTGGTACCCTCAGGACCAAGAAAAATGGAGATGACACCATGAGAATCAGGATGTGGAGCCATGGAACCCTCAGGACCAAGGCACAAGAACATGACACCATGGGGACCCAGATACACTGCCATGACACTTTCAGGACCAGGACAAGTGGCCATGAAACCTTCAGGACCAGGACACACCACCACGACGCCCCCAGGACCAGGACACGACGCTGTGTTCACCCTCAGGACCAAGACCAATGGAGGTGACACCATGTGGACCAAGACACAATGCCGTGACACCCTCAGGAGCAGGACAAGCGGCCATGACACCCCCAGGAGCAGGACACGGTGCCGTGGTACCCTCAGGATGAGGATGTCACCCAGCTGCCCCAGTCCCCACGTGAGCGAGGACATCCCCAGCGCAGGGGGGACACTGGAGCTGCCCGTGCTGCGACACGGTGGAGCGGGGCCAGTGGAGGAGACCGTGGTGGCATCGCCGGTCCCCCGCTGGGCCACCAGCCCTGGGGGAGCCACACGGCATGGCCACGGCCACGGCCACGGCTCGGGAGCGGAGTCAGAGCGAGAGGAGCAGCCCATCCTGGCGGTTTCCGTGGCAAAGGAGAGTGAAAGTGCCGCTGCGTCACTGTCACCGTCACCGCGCGGCGCAGCCGTGGCAGGGTGGGCTCTGCCTCCGGTCGGCACCGCCGCCGCAGCGCCCCTCAGGAACCTACCCATCCCCGCCGGGGGCACCGAACCCCCCGGAGACCCCGTACGGTGCCCACGGGATGGGGGTGCCCATCATGGACTTGTGCCCCCAAGACCCCTACTCTCCTCCATGAGTTTGTGCCCCCCAGACCCCCACACTCTCCTCTGCGAGCTTTTTTTCTCCCAGACCCCCACGCTCGCCCCCATGAGCTTGTGCCCCCCAGACCCCCACACTCTCCTCCATGAGCTTGCGCCCCCTGGACCCCCAGATTCACCTCCATGAGCTTGTGCCCCCCGGACTCCCACGCTCGCCTCTGCAAACCTGCGCCCCCCCCCCAGCCCCACGCTCACCTCCCCACCCCTGTGTTGTCCGCCCCCCCAGCAGGGGCTCTGCAAGAAGCCAGCAGCATCGGGGGCTCTGCGGGGAGGGAGGGAGAGGCCCCAGGGCTGGCATCCATGGGGGGGGGGGGGCAGGCAAGCCCCGCTTGGGCTGGAGCAGGGGGGCCCCCCATCTCTGCGGAGACAGGTAGCCCACCGGCCACCTGCCCCCACCCCTGCCCACAGGCACCGGGGGGCTGCGGCGTGGGGCTGGCGCGGTGCCGGGCTGGCACAGAGAGGGGGGGGACCGGCTGCCAGGACCACCCCCTGCTCGTCACCAGCTGACTCCGTGTCCCAGGGTGGCCGGGTGCCAACGCCGAGCTCGGTGTGAGCCGGGGGGGCTCACGGTGGCCACCCTCCCCTGCCTGGGGGCTGCCGGGAGGGGGGGTCTGGGGGCGAGAAGGGGGGGGGGGCACAGACCGCTTACCATGGTGCATCCCCGTCCGGCTGCCGCGGCCCCTGCGCAGGCGCCTGCTCACCGCGCCGGCGGCCACGGGCGCTTCCTGCTCGCCCCGGCCGCCCCGGCTCCCTGGCAGAGTCACTTCCTCCGCTCGCTTGCCGGGGGAGCGAGCCACGGGCCACCCCGCCACCCACGGCGGGGAAGGGGCTGGGAGGGTTGGGGGGGGGGCTAGGGATTGGGGAGACCCCGGCAGCACCGGTGGGGAGCCACGGCAATGTCACTTGTGCCGAGGACGTGCCCGCAGAGGGGTGGGGGCCACCGTGCACGCCCACCGTGGGGACACGCGAGCCACCGCCAACAGTCCCAGGGGTCCCCCTGTGCCGCATGGCCCCCCCGGTTGGGGACGGCGGCAAAGCCTGGTTCCCAGGGAGGGCACGGCTCAACCGATGGCACCGTTGCCACCGGGAGGGTGGACTTGCTGTGGCAGGCCACCGTGCGGGAGCTCCTGGCCATGAGTGATGGCATCCGTGGGGTGATGGAGGCTGAAGGACAAGCCTCAGTGTGCCCAGCTGATGGACACCACAGCCCCAGGAGGCCTGGATGCCAACCGCAGGGGTGGGACAGGCTGGGGGGACACCATGATGGGCCTGGATCTGGCCACGGAGGGAGCTGGCACCAGGGGTGAGGTGGATGCTGGAGAGCAAAGTAGCTCAAGAGCGGCCAGGGGGGAGCTCAGGGCAGGAGGAATCACAGAACCACAGGATGGTTTGGGTGGGAAGGGACCTCAAAGCCCCCCCAGTGCCACCCCCTGCCCTGGGCAGGGACACCTCCCACCAGACCAGGTTGCTCCAAGCCCCCTCCAACCTGGCCTTGAACCCCTCCAGGGATGGGGCAGCCACAGCTTCTCTGGGCAACCTGGGCCAGGCTCTCACCACCCTCACAGCAAAGAACTTCTTCCCCACATCTCATCTCAATCTCCCCTCTGTCAGTGTCAAACCCTTCCCCCTCCTCCTAGGGCTCCCCTCCCTCATCCAGAGTCCCTCCCCAGCTTTCCTGGAGCCCCTTGAGGGACTGGAAGGGGCTCCAAGGTCTCCCGGGAGCCTTCTCTTCTCCAGGCTGAACCCCCCCAACTCTCTCAGCCTGTCCTCCCAGCAGAGGGGCTCCAGCCCTCGCAGCATCTCCGTGGCCTCCTCTGGCCCCGCTCCAACAGGTCCATGTCTCTCCTGTGCTGAGGCCCCAGAGCTGGAGGCAGCACTGGGGGGGGTCTCCCCAGAGCGGAGCAGAGGGGCAGAATCCCCCCCCTCGCCCTGCTGGGGATGCAGCCCAGGGTGCGGGGGGCTTGCTGGGCTGCCAGCGCAGGTTGCCGGCCCATGGCCAGCTTTCCCCCTCACCCAGCCCCCCCCAAGCCCTTCTGGGCAGGGCTGCTCCCCATCCCTCCATCCTGCAGGAGCTGCCGGAGTGGACAGCCCGGAGCAACGGGGAAGGAGGGAGATTGGGGGAGCAAACCGAATCAGGGCTCATGGCTACACCCCAGGGCTCGGTGCCGAGGGGCTGCAGCCGGTGGGACAAGCGGATTCCACCCCACACTGCTGATGGCAACGGGCCGGGGGTCTCTGTCCCCACAGCGGGCCCCATGGTGGGCGGAAGAGGACCTGTTTCCTGCCCCATCCCCTGCACGCCATCGTCCCCCAGCTCCCGGCTCGCCGCCCCCGGGGTCCCTGGCGCCGTGCCCCCCACCGCGGCGCTGGGGCTCATGGAGGGGGCCCGGCCGCCCCCCGGCCCCGCTCCCACCCCTGGCTGGGGGCAGCATCCTGGACATGGCGCCGAAAACAATCGCAGGGGCTGCCTGGGCTTCCCGGGAGGAAACGGGAAGGCCGGCAAGGGGCTTGGGATTAGGTAGCCGCGGGGGGCTCAGGGCGGCTGTGGGGGGCTCGGCACTGAGATGGGGCCTGGGGGGGGGTCAGATGGGGGCTGCCGTGCCACCCCAGCGCCATGGCCCCCCTCCAGCCCCGTCCCTGTCAGACCCCGGCATGCTGTGCTTTAGGGGAACCGGTGTCACCGCGCATCTGCCGTGACCCTCGGGTCCCTCGGCATCGTGGTGGGACAGGGGGGCACGAGGGAGGTTGACCCCGGGGTGGGACAGCCCCCATGTCCCCGTGCACGGTGGCGGCACGGTGGGCATCTCCCGGCACGGCACCCACCCAAACCCCGCCGTTCCCCTACCTGGGTTGGAGCCGGGTCCCATCTCACCGCCGGCACGTCCCGGTGCTGCCGAGCTGGGGGAGGCGCAGGGGAAGGGGTGGCCGGGACCCCACCCCATCCCCGTCCCCGGCGGCGGGTCTGCCTTCCTGCCCCCCCCGCCCCCACCACCCACCCACCCGCTTCCTCCGCCCCGGCCGGGCCCTGGGAACAAGCGCTGCCTTTCTCCCGCTCCCCTCCCCGCCGCTGGGCCCCCGCCAAGGACGCGGCTCTGCTGGGATGGAGGCATCCCTGCCGGCACCCATCGCTGCCGGGGGGACGCCGGCATGGCTGCGGGGTGGGGGGCTGGCTGTGCCGGGGATGCACGGTGACACCGGGGACGGGTCCCTGCAGAGGGATGGGGGACATCCCCTCGGGGACCCTCACGCTGACACCGCTCCCGGAGCACCGGCGGCAGCGCCAAAGCCGCAGGGAGCTGCCATGTGGGGGGACACGGGAGGGGGCAGCCCCCGGGTGATGCCCCCTCTGCCAGGGGGAAGGTGCCGGGAGAGTCACCGCCGTCCATGGCACCATCGGCAGAGCCACCGGCAGAGGGGGGGGGGTCCCACGGCTGAGCCCTGGATGGGGTGGGGGACACTGGACTTGGAGCCACGGCACGGCACGGTTTGGCACGGCATGGCTTGGCACGGCTCACCGACACCGGTGACACCCCCCCTCGCAGCAGCACACCCTGCCAAAAACCCCTCTGACAACTGGGAAAACCGGGGGAGGGCCGCTCACCGCCGCTCGGCTGGGCTCCCCCCACTCCCACGAGGGTCCCAGGGCTGAGCTCCCGGCCCCACGGATGCGCTGCTCCCCCGGTGCCCGGACCCCTGCCATTCCCACACCGAGCCCCTCCCGGTGCCACCGAGCTCCGTCCCTGCACCGTCCCCCCTCCCTGCTCCGGTGCCCCCGGCCGGGGGCTGCTCCGCCAGTGCCGGCACCGGATATTTTTAGCCTCTCACACCCGGCCGGGGCTTTCCCCGGCCTCCGGGCAGTTGCCAGCGGGGCCGCGGCGTTGCCAGCTCCGCTCGCTTGGCAGCGGGAGCCGGGAGCCGGGCACGGGGCGGGTACGGCGGCGCGGGACGGGCACCCACCGGGAGGGTGCCCGACGTGACGGCACCACCGCCATCCCTCCGACCTGCTGCCGCTGCCCGAGCGGGCTGCCGGGGGCTGCCGGCTCCCATGGCTGGAGACCTCCCGGTTCCCAGGCTCCCTCTCTTCCTGACGACTTTCCCCGTTTGTCCCGGTGCCAGCATTGTTCTTCCACCCAGGCGGCTCCCCCCGCCCCGGCACGTACCTCCCGCCCCGCCGCCGCCCGCGCCCCCCCGTCCTGCCCCATCCCACCCCCCCAGCGCCAGCCCCGCTCGCCCAGGTGGCCAATAAGTGGCCAGTAACCACAGGGCTTGTGGCGACAGGACGAGGGGCGATGGGTTTGACACCGGAAGAGGGGAGGTTCAGGGTAGATCCGAGGGAGAAGTTGTCCACCCTGAGGGTGGTGAGAGCCTGGCCCAGGTTGCCCAGAGAAGCTGTGGCTGCCCCATCCCTGGAGGGGTTCAAGGCCAGGTTGGAGGGGGCTTGGAGCAACCTGGTGTGGTGGGAGGTGTCCCTGCCCAGGGCAGGGGTGGCACTGGGGGGGCTTTAAGGTCCCTTCCCACCCAAACTGTTCCATGATTCTATCCCGTGACTCTATGACTGCAAGGATTGGGACAGAAAACACAGATCCGGACACGTCCAAGTGCAGAATTAACCCTTTCTGTGGCCCCAAAACTTTTGCCAAAAGCTTTTGCACCCCCCCAGCAGCGAAGGTGCCCCCAGCCCCCTCCTCTCCCCCCCGGGGAGCTCTGCTCCTCAGTCCCCTCCCGTGGGGACAGGGGACGCTGCCCGTGCCCAGGGTGACCACGTTCCCCTTCCCTCTGAGGCTCCGGCGTCAGGAGGAACCTCTGCTCCTCCTCCTCATGCCAAATTCCCGCGGCACCAGCTCCATCCAGCCCATGGGGAGAAGCCACCGCCGCAGCTCCCCAACCGGCACCGTGGCACCGGAGGGCTGAGCCACCACCTCTGCCAGCGTCCCACCCCCCCGGCCGGGTCCCCTGGGTGCCCCAAATCCCCCGAGCACCCCCTCGCCCAGCAACACGGAGGGTGCCAGGCCGGGGGGGTGCCATCGCCGGGGCAGCTCACACCCACGCCGGTGCCAGCCCGAGCGCCGGGGGAGACGGGGGCTCCGCTCCCTGCACCCCCCGGCCCCCGCAGCCAGGGAGAAGAGGGGCTGAGCTGCTTAGTGGTGGGGGGGGCCAGCCCCCCAGCCAGGGAGAGAATACATGGCGGGCTCTCGGGCGATGCCGCACCGAGCGGAGCCGGCAGCGAGCGGCCGCGGTCTCCGGCCAGCAGGTGGGGGTGGCAGGATGGACCCTGGGGGGCCGCCCCGCTGACCCCCCCACGGACCCCCCCGCACCCGGCGGCTCACCTGGGCATGCTTGCGCTTCCTCCCAGGCCGCCCCGCTTTCCTCATGGGCGTCCCCGGCTCCTGCTTCTCCTCCTTGCTCTGGTTCTCCTCGGCCTCCTCTTCCCCCTGCGAGAGCCGGAGACGGAGAGGATGGTTACGGTTACGGTGCCGGGAATGAGGGGGGGTCCTGGGACAGAGAGGAGGGTTATGGTACCAGGAGGGGGTCGCAGGACAGAGAGGAGGGTTATGGTGCTGGCGGGGGGGGGATCCAGGTATGGCTCTGCTGCCGCTGGGGCTGCCGGCACGGCAGGAGCTGGGCCAGCATCACCAGCCCTGTGGCCACCAGGGCACCATCGGATGGGCAACGGTGGCTCCTGCCAGGGTTTTGGCTTCGGCACGGGCTGCTGTGGGGCTGGGGGCCTTCACCCTCCAGTTTGGGGGTCCAGGCTGGGTCTCCCAACCTGCCAGAGCCCTGCGTGTGTGGGTCTGGGGGCTCCTGCACCACGGTGGGCTGCATGGACCCCATGGCACGGCACGGCACGGCGGGCGTGCAGCTCCCTGGGGACAAGGACAAGTGGCTTCACCGCCGCAGTTTGCTTTTGGGGGGCCGTGCACCCCCTCTCCACGCCATGCCCCCCCACCCCGTCCCCGGTGCCGTGCCCCAGCCGCCGGCGCTGGCATGGCGCATGTGCCGGCGCAGCAGGAAGGCGGCCCCGGGGAAAGGAACCTGCTCCCCGTGCCGAAGCCACCGCAGCCGCCCGAGCACCGCGGCGCCTCCGGGACCCCCCCCCAGCTCCCCGCTCCGGGGGTCCGGCACCGCGGCAGCAGGGGAGGGGGGGGGGACACGGACCCTGGGGTGTGCGGCGGAGGGGCCGGTTTCACCTGAGCCCCCGAAGATCCCGTGGCCGTGGTCGGAGGCAGGAAGAGGCCGCGGAGGGGGGAGCCGGGGAAGGAGGAGAGGCCGGCGGGGGGCTGGCGAGGGAGAGGCCGGGGAGGGGATGGGGCTGGCAGCCAGACAGCGCCGGCAGCCGGCCCAGCTGCACTTGCGCAGCCGCCGGCGCCAGCCCCGGCCCCATTCCTGCCCCACGCTGCCCCCCGCCCGCATCCCCCCGGCAGGGGGATGCCACAGCCGGCACCTCCCCAGCGGCGTCTGGCCCCAAGGTCCCGGGGGGTCAGGGCATGGCGTGACCCGTGGACGCGGTGACCCATGGCTGTGGTGACACATGGACACGGTGACACATGGACACGGTGACCCATGGCTGAGGTGCCCCACAGCTGCAGTGACCCATGGCTGAGGTGAAACATGGACACGGTGACACACGGACACGGTGACACATGGCTGAGATGCCCCACGGTTGAGGTGCCCCACAGCTGCAGTGACCTGTGGCTATGGTGCCCCATGGCTATGGTGACCGAGGTGAAACATGGACATGGTGACCCAAGGCTGTGGTGCCCCACGGCTATGGTGCCCCATGGCTGAGGTGACCCACAGCCATAGCGCCCCATGGATGCAATGCCCCACAGCTGCAGTGCCCCACGGCTGTGGTGCCCCATGGCTGCTATGCCCCATGGCTCCAGTGCTCCATAGCTGTACTACCCCAGGGCTTGCGGTGCCCCACAGCTGTGGTGCCCCGTGGTTACAGTGGCCCATAACTGTGACGCCCCATGGCCATGGTACCCTATCGTTGCAGTGACCCCATGACTCCAGTGCCCCACAGCTGCAGTGACCCATGGCCATGGCACCCCACAGCCGTGGTCCCCTAACCCAGCTCCCTCTGGGCCACCCACCCAAATCCATCCTGCGCCCCCCCCCGCCCCTTGTGGCCCATCTCCCCCTGCCCGGGGCCACGTGCTGGTTCGCCCCCAGCCACCACAGCGTCCCACCGGCACCGCGCTGGCCCCGGCCCCATCGCCACGTGCCACTCGCCTGCGGTGACCATCGTCAGCCCTGGCACCCCCCGGCACCGCTCCCGGGCCCAGCATGGAGAGGCAGCACCTCGGCAGCCGGGGGGGGGTCTGGGGGTCTCAGCCCCTGGCCGAGCCCCGCTCCCCACACGGTGCTGGGTGGGAAGTTTTGGGAGGGGTCCAAGGACTACGTCAGGATGGCGGTTCCAGCTCCAGCCCCGGTGCAGGAGCCAAAGCAGGGGGATTCCTGGGGGTCCCTGCCCCTCGCTGTGCAGCAGAGCTGGCTGGGGGGGGTCAGCCACCCCCCACCACAGGCCCTGGGGGTTTCGGGGTGTAAAGGGAAGGTCCAGAGGGTGTCCAGTGCTTGGCGCTGGCACACCGGCCGTGCTGGGTGCTGGACATCCCACCACCAGGGAGCTCCGGGTGGGGGCTGGCGAGGTGAGGGGGGCTCTGGGGGGTGTCTTACAGGGCCCCCAGGCGATGCTGTCTCTCTGGGGGGGCTGCAGCCCCCTGGGGGGGGTCTCTGCACTGCTGTCTGGGTGCTCAGCCAGCTCCATTCTGCTCCCCACGCTGTGGCACAGGGAATGCCGGGGGGGGCAGCCGGATTGAGGGATGCCACCGGGGGGCAGGGAGAGCAGGGGGGGTCCCCGCTGCAGAGACAGGAGCGCACGGGGACAAGGAGAGCCCCCCATGAGCCGTCCCCTCTGCTGCCAAACCAGGGCTCAGCAGGGTCCCTGCACTGCCAAGCTGGGGGACGTGGGGCTGGGGCAGCACCAGGACCACCCGGGGGCATGGCCAGCACCCCAAAATCCGGGGGGGGAGCCGGAGAAGCCGAGACGCAGCCCCAGGGCTGGGAGGGGGACGCACTCCCCCCAGCCCGGTGCAGGGAGGGGGGTGCTGGTGCTCCAGCCCCTCACCACCGGCTGGGAGTGGAGTCATGTCCCCCAAAATCCCCCCCTGCCCCCTGGCTTCCCCTCTTGGGGGGGCTGCTCGGCACGTCCCCCATGCGCCGCGCTCCTGCGCCGCTGCCAAGCAACAACCCGAGGGGAACCACCGCGAGGAGGAGGAGGAGGAGGAAGAAGAGGAGGAGGAGGAGATGCTGCATGATGCAGCGCCGGCTCTGCAGCCGCAGCGCCTGCTCCCGGCTGCACCGGGCCGGGGGGGGGGGAGAAGATCGGGGGAGGGGGGCAGGAAAAGGGGGTGCAGAGACACCCCCTGGCAGGGGGGGCCAGAGCTCAGCCTCGCCGGGTGGGTGCTGAGGGCACCCCTGGGGGGGAGGTGACCCCCTGGGATGGTGACGCTGCATCCCGGCGGGGTCAGCCCAGGACACGGCTCAGCCGAGCACGCTTGGCCACCGGCTCACGTGGGGCGCTGGCACCCCCGTTTCTCCCATGGCTCCCCCCTGGAGACCCCCACCCTGCGCCGCATCCCTGCATCCCCATCCTCCAGAACCCCACCAAAACACGGGGTGGGCCACCACGCTCCCGGTGCCGGCGACCGGCTCTGGCACAACCCGGCGCAGGGGAAAGCATGGGACCGACTGACCGACCGACCCCCGGTTTCCTTGTGTCCCCCCCCGACATTGCACCAAAACCGTGCCAGGCACGTCCCAATCGACACAGGGCTCGGCCAGGAGGACAGGGGGCACCGGGTGCCAGATCCGGTGTGGCCACCGCAGCCGAGCCAGCCCGGAGGAACTCAGATGACCCCGACAGCCGCGCTGCACCCCCAGACCCCCCCACTCCATTTGGGGGGGGCAGCTCCAAGCTGGGGGGGCACAGACCGAGGATGGGGGTCCACCCGCCGGGGCCACAAGTCCCTGGCACGGTGCCGCCATGAGTGTGCCACCTGTGCCCCCCGGCACGGGGGGGTCCCTCCTGAGCCCATTGCACGTGGGGAGGCAGGAGGGGGGTGCAGAGACCCCTGAACCCCCCCTCCAAGAAGGGCATGAGGGCTCGGGCCAGGCAGTGGCCACCGGGCCACCACTTGATGCGTGCCCCACATCCCCCTGCCCCACAGCCCAGGCCAGGCACCCACCGCCCGCCCTCCCCCAGCCCTCCGCTCTCCCCTATCAGGGCGTCCCCCCCTCCCCGCAGCCGGGAGGTGACAGCAGGTCTCCATGTGCCCCCCCTCCCCGCTCCCCCAGCGCCAGGAATAGCTCAATCCGCGCTAATCCCGGCCGCGGCTCAGGGCTGGGCGCCCCCCCACCGCGGCAAGGGGGGAGCGGGGCTGCCGCGCTGCTGGGGGGGACCTTGCACCCCCTTTTCCAACCTGCCAGGAGCGAGCCGGACCCCGGAGCTCACCGCCACCCCGGCACCGACAGCAGTCCGGCAATGGGGATGGCCGCGGCATGAACAGGACCCCCCTGGGACCCCCCTCCCTTTGCCCCCCCGGACCCCTACCTTGTGCGTGTCGGGCGCCTCGCGGTCGGGAGCGGGGCTGCCGGCGTCGAGGGTCCCGCTGGACGGCATGGTGGGCAGCGAGGGTGGGCGCCTGGCACCGTCGTCGCCTCTTCAGCACCAAAGAGGACCCCGCCGCCGCGCTCGGGTCTCTGCGCCGAGGAGGGGGGGTCCGGGAGCTGTCGCCCACCCCAGCGGCCACCCCCTGCGTCCCGCCGCCTGCCTGCGTCCTCCTGCGCTGTGGGGAGGGGAGAGGGACAGGGGTGAGGGGGGGGGGCACCCGACATGATGCCCCCCGCCCCGCACCCCGAGAATTATCAACATCCCCCAACCTTGATTCAGCTGGGATGGACCGGGACCCCAGCCCCAGCATCGCTCCCGGCACACGGCCCAGCCCCGGCCCCACCGGCTGCGGGGTGCATGGTGTGGGGTGCACGGTGTGGGGTGCTTGGGGTGAACGGTGCGTGGCGTGGGGTGGACAGCACGGGCTGCATGGTGTGGGGTGCATGGCATGGGCTGTGGGGTGCAGGATGTGGGGTGCAGGGTGTGGAGCGCACAGGTAGAGTGCAGGGCTCAGGGTGTGGGGTGCAGGATGTAGGGTGCACGGGTAGAGTGCGAGGTACAGGATGCGGGGTTTGGGGTGCAGGCAGGATGTGGGGTGCAGGCAGGGCGCAGGGCGTGGGATGCAGGATGGGGGATGCAAGATGTGGGTGCAGGGGTGCAGGTGTGGGTGCAGGATGCGGGGTGCAGGCAGGGTGCAGGGGCAGGGTGCAGGATATGGGGTGCAGGATGTAGGATGCGGGGTGCGGTGCGGGGTGCAGGATGTGGGTGCAGGATGCAGGGTGCGGGCAGGGTGCAGGATGTGGGTGCAGGATTTAGGGTGCAGGATGTAGGATGCGGGGTGCAGGTCAGGGTGCGGGGTGCAGGATGTGGGTGCAGGATGTGGGGTGTGGGCAGGGTGCAGGATGTGGGTGCAGGATGCGGGCAGGGTGCAGGGGCAGGGTGCAGGATGTAGGATGCGGGGTGCAGGGCAGGGTGCAGGGGCAGGGTGCAGGATGTAGGATGCGGGGGGCAGGATGTGGGTGCAGGATGTGGGTGCAGGATGTAGGATGCGGGGTGCAGGGCAGGGTGCAGGATGTGGGTGCAGGATGCGGGGTGCAGGATGTGGGTGCAGGATGTGGGATGCGGGGTGCGGATGCAGGATGCGGGGTGCGGGCAGGGTGCAGGGGCAGGGTGCAGGATGCGGGGTGCAGGATGTGGGATGCGGGGTGCGGATGCAGGATGCGGGGTGCGGGCAGGCGGGTCGGTGCGGTGCGGTGCGGGGGGGGGGGCAGCCCCCCACCTGTTGCCATGGCAAACGCCGCATTCGCCATGGCCGGGGCTGCTGTTGCCTTTGGCACCGGAGCTGCGGTTTGTTTCTAGAGCTTTCCAGCCGCAGCCGGCGGGCGGGGGGGGCCGCCAACAGCCGCCAGCCCCGCACCGACCCGCCTGCCCGCACCGGGGGGGCAGCACCCCCCCCCCCCGCACCGCACGGGGACCCCCGCGGGCTCGGGGAGCCGATGGGGGGGCGGATGGGGGGGCTCGGCTGTCCCGGCCCCCCCAGCGCGGCCCCGCACGCAGGCAGGGCTGGGGTGGGACATGGGTGCGGGGGGGGGGAGGTGTCGGGGGGGTGCAGGGTCGGGGGGGGGGGTGCAGGATGCGGGCTGGGGGTGCCGGGTGTGGGCTGGGGGTTCAGGATGGGACATGGGGTTGTGGGATAGGGATGGGAGATGTGGGCTGGGGGTGCTGGGTGCAGGATGGGACCTGGGGGTGCGGGATGGGGGTGCGGGATGCAGGTGCATGATACGGGCTGGGGGTGCTGGGTGCAGGATGGAGGGGTGCGGGATGGGACCTGGGGGGGCAGGATGGGGATGGGAGATGTGGGATGGGAGGTGTGAGATCGGGGTGCAGGGTGCAGGATGGAGGTGCGGGATAGGACCTGGGGGTGCAGGATGGGGATGGGAGATGAGGGCTGGGGGTGCAGGGTATGGGGTGGGGGTGCTGGGTGCAGGATGGGGGTGCAGGACATGACCTGGGGGTGCGGGACGGGGATGGGAGATGCAGGCTGGGGGTGCAGGGTATGGGCTGGGGGTGCGGTCCAGTCTTGGGGGTACAGGACGGGAGTGTGGGGTGCAGGTGCAGGAATGGGATGGGAGATGCGGGATGGGGGTGTAGGGTATGGGCTGGGGGTGCAGGATGGGACCTGGGGGTGCAGGATAGGAACTGGGGGTGCAGGATGGAGGTGTGGAATGGGGGGTGCGGGTTGGGGGTGCAGGACATGCGATAGGGCCGTGAGTGCGGGATGGGGGTGCAGGATGGGGATGGGAGAAGCAGACGGGGGGTGCAGGATGGAGGTGTGGAATGGGGGGTGCAGGTAGGGGGTGCAGGGCATGCAATAGGGCCATGGGTGGAGGCTGGGGGTGCAGGCTGCCCCCCATGCACCTGTGGGACCCGGGGAAGGGCTCCCCCATCCCTGACCCCAGCCCGGGGCACCGTCCCCGCCAGCCCCCTGCCACGCCGGGCCTGCCCGTGCCCGCTCCCCGGCACCCCCGGCACCGCCGCTGCCGGCCTCACCCCGCACCGGCACCATGGGTGAGGGGCCGGCAGCACCCCGAGCACCCCCATATTGTTGCTCGGGCCCCCCTCTCCCCGCCGCTGTGCCGCCAGCGCCGTGGCACGCCGTTGGGCACAGCCTGGCACGCGGTTCGGCATGGCGTGGCACAGCGTGGCACAGCGTGGCACCCGTGTCCCTCCCCGCCAGCCACCCACCTGGGGTGCTGGGGGTGCCCCTGGTCCTGCCCGTGCCCCCCGCAGCCCCCCATCCCCGCTCCCGCCGCCCCGGGCCTCGGCAAAGCCCCGGTGCCGGGCACGGGGGGGACACGTGCCACCCAGGGACACCCCGGCAGCACCCCCAGCGCCGGGGTCCCCACTGCCCGCCGTCTCCCTGTCCCCCCCAACCCTAGAAAACGGCCTCGGCCCCCACCACAGCGGGGGGTCCCTTCGGCAGCCCCGGGGAGGGGGTGACCCCCCCCGGCATCCCCTGCCGAAGGGGCTTTGATTCCCTTCCAGCCACCGCGCTCTCCAAACAGGCTAAAAATAGTTGGGCTGCGTAAAAAAACACCCCCCACCCCCCCCCCGGCAGAACAAAGACGGGGAGAAACCGGCGGTACGGGCTGCCCCCCCCGACCCCCCCCCCCAAAAAAAAACCCCACCGCGGGGCTCTGCTGGGAGGGTGGGTAACGCCACGGGGTGTCCCCCCCCCCTCCCTGGTACCAACGTCCCCGCTTCCCCCCTGCTCTTACCCGGCCGAGGCTTGGGATGGGACGGGATTTGGGGGGGGGGGGGGGCGAGAGGGGGGTGGAGTGGGGTGGCAGCGGTGCCACCGCGTTAGCCCACCGGGACCCCCCTCCGCGGCATCCCCTCGCCTGTGCGGCGGTGACGGTGGTGGTGGGGGGACCAGACCCTCGCCCGGAGCGCAGGGAGGGACTCGCGGCGTCTCCCTGCTGCTGCCGCCCCTATTTAAGGGGCTTGGGGGGGGGGGGCTGACCCCGGGGGGGGGGGGAGGGGGAGGTGGGGTAGGGTGGTGGTGGTGGGGGGCTGATGGCGAACCCCCCCACAGCCCCCCTTCTCCCCAAAACCCCCCCCCCGGCCAGTCACGCTCTCCCCCGGCGGCACGGCAGAGGCGGTTGCAAAGTAGGTTACCTGCGCTGGCTGGATGAGACACACGGTGATGGGGATGGGGGGGGGAAATTAAAAAAAATCATATATACATATATATATAAAAAAAAAAAAAATTAAAAATTTTAAAAACTGGTGTTTTCTTGTTTGTTTTTTTTTTTTTTTATATATTTAGGGACGGCGCTGCAGCCCAAACGGCCATTTTAGGTGACGGCGAGCGGGGTCCCCGTGGCGGGTGACACCTTCACTGCAGCGTGTGTGTCCCCCCCCCTTCTCCTGTCCTTACATGACCCCACGTGCGGTGACACCCACCGGGTTTGGACGGGGTCCCTCGTGCGTCCCCAACGCCTCTGGCGTTGGGGACGCACGAGGGACCCCGTCCAAACGCGCCCCCCCCTCTCGTGACAAGTGCCGCAGCGTATTATTATTGTTGTTGTCACTTTTTGAGTCACCGCCACCCGCTCCTCCTCCTCCTCCTCCTCTTCCTCCTTCCTCCCTCCCGGAGCCAGGGGATGAAGTTCAGGATTGACTCAGAGGGGCTGGGAGCTGCGGCCGTGAGTCACACCCCCCCACACACACCCCCTGAGCACCCCCCCCCCCCATCACCACCTCCCCTGAGTCACAGCGGGGTGCACGCATCCCCCCCATTCCCCCCCCTGCAGAGGGGAACTGGGGACAGGGTGGGTGTCATCATCACACACACACCCTTCCTGGGTCCCAAAAATTCAGCCGCTCCCCCCTCCAGCATCGCCTCTAAAACCACCGCGGTGGGCAAAGCCTTGACCTCATCCCCCGGAATTATCACTTTTGGAGCAAAATACGTGGCTGTGATGCTCTGGGGGGTGGGGGGGAGCACTGCCGGGTCCCACAGGGTCTTCGAAGGGGGTGAAGCGCCGGGGGGGTGCTCGCAGCCGGCACCCTCCGCTCCCCAAAACAGACCCAGTGCCAGTGGGAGGGGGGGCAGGTTGATTGGCACCACCGAAGCGGTCCCACACTGCACCCCAGGAGCGATGCACTGCCCTGCACTGCACCTTGGGAGCCATGCACTGCATCCCTGGGGAGCAACGCACTGCCCTGCACTGCATCCCAGGAATGACACACGGCACCGCACTGCACCCTGGCAGCCGTGCACTGCCCACGCTGCACCCCGGGAGGCATGCACTGCCCTGCACTGCACCCCAGGAGCGATGCACTGCATCCCAGGAGCCATGCACTGCCCACACCGCACCCTAGGGAGGGATGCACTGCACCTCACTGCACCCTGGGGAGGGATACACTGCCCTGCACTGCACTGCACCCTAGGCACCAATACACTGCCCTGCACTGCACCCCAGGAGCAATGCACTGCCCTGCACTGCCCTGGGGAGGGATGCACTGCATCCCAGCAGTGATGCACAGCACCGCACTGCACCCCAGACACCGATACGCTGCCTACACCGCACCCCAGGGAGCAAGGCACTGCACCCCAGGAGCGATGCACTGCACAACACTGCACCCTGAGAGCAGTGCCGTACCCTGTACTGCACCCTGAGGAGCGACGCGCTGCACCGGGCAATGATGCACTGCATCAGGCGGCGACGCACTGCACCCTGGAGAGGGATGCACTGCACTGGGCAGCGACGCACTGCATCCCAGGAGCGATGCACTGTACCGCACTGCACCCTGGGGAGCCATGCACTGCATGCACTGCACCGGGCAGCGACGCACTGCATCCCAGGAGTGATGCACTGTACCGCACTGCACCCTGGGGAGGGATGCACTGCCCTGGACTGCACCCTGGCAGCGATGCACTGCATCCCAGGAGCAACGCACTGCCCCCCGGGAGCGATACACTGCTCCGCACTGCACCCCAGGAGCTATACACTGCACCCCAGGAGCAATACACTGATCCACACTGCACCCCGGGAGCCATGCACTGCCCACACTGCACCCCGGGAGCGATACACTGATCCACACTGCACCCCGGGAGCGATACACTGATCCACACTGCACCCCGGGAGCCATGCCCTGCACCCCAGCACCGACACACTGCCCGCACTGCCCAAGCCACACCGTGAACCGGCCGAAGCAGAGGCTGCAGCCCCCGGTGGAGCCAGACCCTGCAGAGCAGGAGCGGGATCCAGTGCCGGGGACAGCCTGTGGGATGGCAACACCCGCGAGACAGCCAGCACCGGGACGATGCCAACCCGTCAGGGTCCACGAGGAGCCGCGGCCGGGCTCCCAGAGCTCCGGGAATGCCGGAGAGCTGAGGAGCTTGACCTGCCCAGCTTATCCGGGGGGGGAAAAGGCGGCGAGATGAGGGAGATTTGGAACAAGATGATCTCTGTGGTCCCCTCCAACCCAACTCCTTCTTCGGTGAGACCCCGGTGAGGGGGTGCCGCTGTGGGCAGAGCCCCTGGCAACCCCGGGACCCTCTGGCTGGCAGCGGAGCCGGGCCAGGAGCCACTCAAAGCGGCAACCAGGTATGGGCTTGGAGCTGGGGAGGGCGGTTAACCGCGGGAACAGGCCCAACCGGCGCCGGCGCCCTGCCGAGCCCCGCGGCGGGGAAGAGGGATGGTGCCTCCGCCCCACGTCCCCCGGGGCGCCCCTTGCCCGGTTGGGGTTCAGACCGCATTAACACCCCAAAAGCCATGCACACGGCCTGGGGGGCGAGCGGGTCCCGGAGCGAACCGCCGCCTCCAAACCCCGCGCCCAAACGCCGCCGGGGCACGCGCCCGGCTGGCACACGCGTGTGCCAGCCACACGCAACACGCGTGCCGGCGGCTCCCCGGCAAGCCCACGCGCTTTCCATCCCGGGGGCTTGCAGGGTGCTGCACGCTAATGGCCTGGCACAGGCAGAGAGCAGGCAGGGCGCAGGGAGGGAGCAGGCAGGGAGCAGGCAGGGAGCAGGCAGGGAGCAGGCAGCGCCCGTGGGAAGACGTGGGGCAGGGACCCACAGCCCTAAAAACACCTGGAGGAAAAACACCCCCGAAGCATCACCGGCCATCATGGTGACGGCAGCCCGGTGGCCCCACGGGGGGCAACGGTGGCTACGGGCAGGGGCGTCCCCCCTTTCCTCGAGAGGTGGCGGGCGCTGCGTGTCACGGCGAGGAAGTTTCGCGCTGAGTCAGCACCAAAGGGCCGGTGCAGGCGCAGGAGCTGCCAGGAGCCGCCGCCGGCTACGGCGACATCCACGGCCCTCCGGCTCCCCGCCGCCGCCACCGGGTCGGGGGTCCCCATCCGAGGGTCCCCACGGGGATGGGGTTGCACCCTGAGAGGGGGGTGCAGTGACGCAGGGGCCCGGACCGCCAACCCTGCGGTGACACCGCGACGTCACACAAAAGGGCAGGAACCAAGAAGGAGGAACCGAGCGAAGGGGAAGGTCTGGTCTCGGCCGCCCCCCGGGGGTCCCGCGGCCCAGCGTCCCCCAGCCCCAGAGAGGGGAGGGAGGGGGGAGCCAGCGGGCGGGCAGGGGGCAGGCAGCAGTGCAGGCAGGAGGTGAAGGCAGGGTGCAGGCAGCAGTGCAGGCAGAGGAACAGGCAGAAAAGCAATCCGGGTGCAGGCAGCAAAGCAGGCAGGGCACAGGCAACGTAAGGCACAGGCGGGGTGCAGGCAGGGTGCAGGCAGCAGGGCACAGGCAGGGCACAGGCAACGTAAGGCACAGGCGGGGTGCAGGCAGGGTGCAGGCAGCAGGGCACAGGCAGGGCACAGGCAGCAGTGCAGGCAGGGCACAGGCAGGGTACACCAGGGTGTAGGCAGGGGCACAGGCAGGTTGCAGGCAGGAGGTGCAGGCAGGACGCAGGCAGGTTGCAGGCAGCAGTGCAGGCAGGATGAAGGCAGGGGGTGCAGGCAGGTTGCAGGCAGCAGTGCAGGCAGGATGAAGGCAGGGGGTGCAGGCAGCGGTGCAGGCAGCACCCAGCGCCCTGCCAGGCCCCTGCCCCGCGCCGCCCCCTCCCGCCGGGGCTGCAGCTCCATCTGCCCGCGGGGGGTGGATTTTTTGGTGCAAAAAATAGAACTTTTGGCCGGCTCCCGCCAGCCCGACCCCCCTCCCCCCAGCCCCCGGGGCAGTTCTGCCGGGGGCGGGCAGCGCCGGGCCGGGGGCTGCGGGCACCGACCCCGCACCGGGCGGGCTGCTCCGGGGGGGGGGGGGGGGGGAGGGTGTCTCCGCTGCCAGGCGACGGGCCGGGGCCGGGGGGGGACGCGGGGCCGGCGGTGACACCGGAGCGGGCCGGGGCCCCGCGCTGCCCTTCAGCCGCCCGCCGCGGTGCTCAAGGACACGGCGGCGCCGATGGGGGGGGGCCGGGCCCGGCGGGCCGCGCCGCCGCCACCCCCGCCCGCCGAGCGGGGCCGGGCCGGGAGCGGGGGCGGCCGCTGGGGGGGGGACACACGACGCGGGCCCGGCCCGGCGGGTGGCGGCCCGGCCGCTGCCATGTTTTCCTGCTCGGCGCTGCCCCCCCCCACGGCCCGGCCCGGCCCCGCCGCGGCCGCCGCGAACCCCCCGGGCCCCCCGGAGGGGGACACACCGGTAAATGGGGGGGCGGGGGCGGGCGCGGGCACCCCCCGGGCTCTGCGGACCGGGCCGGGCCGGGCCGAACCGAACCGAACCGAGCCGAGCCGAAAGGCGGCGAACCGAGCGGAACGGAGCCGAACCTACCCGAACGGATCCGAACCCACCCGAGCGGAGCCGAACCTAGCCGAACCGAGCCGAGCGGTTCCGAACCGAGGCGGGGGGTACCGGGGGCGGGGTGGGGGAGCCCCCTCCCGGGGGTCGGCGGCGTCCGCCCGTGTCCGCGGCGCCGCGGGGCCGTTACCTGGGGCCGGAGCGGGCCCGGCGCGCCGTGCCGAGCCGTGCCGAGCCGCCGCCGCCGCTGCGCTGCCGGCCAGGCCTCCTCCCGCAGCGCCGCCGCCTCCACTGCAGCAGCAGCCGCGCCGCCCGCCGCCCGCCGCGCGGTCCTAGCGCCCGCCGGCCCCAGCACAGCCCGGCCCGGCCCGGGCGGGGGGCTCGGGGGCTGGGGCACGCCGGGGTGCTGAGCATCGCTGGGCACCGCGGAGCCACGCCGTGCCCTGCCAAGCCATGCCGTGCTGTGCCAAGCCGTGTCAAGCCGTGCCAAAGCGTGCCGTGCCAAGCCAGAGCGTGCCGGACCCAGCCAAGCCGTGCCGTGCCAAGCCGGACCGTGCCAGACCATGCCGTGCCAAGCCCTGTCATGTCGTGCCAAGCCAGACCATGCTGGACCAAGCCAAGCCATGCTATGCCGTGCCAAGCCGTGCCAAACCAGACCAAGCCAAGCCAAGCCATGCCATGCCATGCTGAGCTGTGCCAAGCCAGATTATGCCAGACCAAACCAAGCCATGCCATGCCATGCTATGCCATGCCAAGGTGTGCCATGCTGTCCCAAGCCAGACCGTGTCAGACCAAGCCAAGCTGTGCCGTGCCAAGCTGTGCCATGCAAAGCTATACTGTGCCAATTCAGACCATGGTGGACCAATTCAAACCATGCCATGCCATTCCATGCCACGCCAAGCCATGCCGTGCCAAATCAGACCAAGCCAAGCGTAGTCAAGGGCTGTGCAGTGCCAAGCCATGCCAGGCTGGGTGATGTGGTGCCAAGCTGAGCCAAGCCAAGCCAGGCTGGGCCAGACTGGGTCGAGCCAATGCTGGCCATGCTGTGCCACGCCAGGCTGGACCCCGGTGAGCCAACCTGTGCTGGAGCCGGCCAAGCCGAACCCAGCTGTGCCATGCCGTGCTGGGCCAAACTGGGCCAGGCCAGGACCCACGGTGCCCCCACAGCAAGCCCAGTGCCCCCACCCGGGGCTGGTCCTACACTCTTCTGCCCAGCCTGAGGCACCCCCTCACCCATCCCTCGCCCCATCCCTTCTCCCCACACCTGTGCCACCCATGTCCGGGTGCCGAGGATGGGGGGATCCGGGGGGGCAGCCTGTCCCGGGGAGCATCCCGGCACCACCCGGGGTCCCAGCCTGGGGTCCACAGCCCCTGGCATGGGTACGGAGGGGTCCGGCACCCCCCGGCTGTGCCGTGCCGGGCTGCAGCTGCGAGAGGAGCCAGCCCTTCCAGCGGGGACCCCGGCTCGCCTCCCGTGCTGGAAGGCGCCTAGTGCACATGGGGGCACTGTAAAATAAGGCATTAATTAATAATAATAATTAATGTTACATTCCCCTGACAATGCGCCGCCTCCTTGGCTGCTGCAGGGCAGGGCTGCTCCCTCCTCCTCCTCCTCTTGCTCCCGGGGGGCTCTCGCAGGACCCCTCGCAGGATGTCCGGCCGCTGGCTGGGCTGGGGTGGACCCCCCAAACCATCCAGCGCTGGCTGCCGATGGCCACCTCCACGGTGCTGAGGGCCCGGTGCTGCCTTGGACCCCATCATTGCCCAGTTGAACCCCATCATCGCCCAGTTAGATCCCATCATCGCCCAGTTGGACCCCATCATCACCCAATTAGACCCCCTCATCACCCAGTTAAACCCCATCATCACCCAGCTGGACCCCATCATCACCCAATTAGATCCCCTCATCACCCAGTTAGACACCATCAGCACCCAGTTGGACCCCCTCATCACCCAGTTAGACACCATCGCTGCCCAGTTGGACCCCAGCACCCCAACCCTGGGGTGCAGGTGAAGAGCTGTGTTGGGATGGTGGCACCGTGGGCGGCTGCAGGAGACATGTGCCAAAGTCAGGCCGGCTGAGCCTGGCTGTGTCCCCCTGCGTTCCCTCCTTGATGGACACCCCACCATCCCCCCCGGCCGTGGTGTGGGCTGTGAGGAGGCTGGCAGGGCTTTCCCAGCGAGGGGTGTTGGGGATGCCGGTGTTGGGGTGCTGGCGATGCCGGTGCTATTGCCCTGCTCGGCTTTGCTGTGGCTGCCGCACGTGTGCTCCCCATCCTGGCTCCAGCGGGGTCTGCCATGCTGCAGGAATATTTTCCATGTCCCAAAGCTCCATCCTTATTGCAGTGTGGCTTGGCACAGCCTTCCTCGTGTCGTGGCACAGCTGTCCTCACGCTCTGGCACAGCCGCCATCATGTCACGGCACAGCCACCCTTGTTCTCTCAAGGGGCTCCAGGAAAGCTGGGGAGGGACTCTGGATGAGGGAGGGGAGCCCTAGGAGGAGGGGGAAGGGTTTGACACTGACAGAGGGGAGATGGAGCTGAGATGTGGGGAAGAAGTTCTTTGCTGTGAGGGTGGTGAGAGCCTGGCCCAGGTTGCCCAGAGAAGCTGTGGCTGCCCCATCCCTGGAGGGGTTCAAGGCCAGGTTGGAGGGGGCTTGGAGCAACCTGGTCTGGTGGGAGGTGTCCCTGCCCAGGGCAGGGGGTGGCACTGGGGGGGCTTTGAGGTTCCTTCCCACCCAAACCATCCTGTGATCTGATGATTCTCTGTGGGTATGGCAGGGGGCAGGTCCCGGGCATCTGGGCTGCAGGTGATGGGTTGATCCCCGCCGTCTGTCCATCCGTCTGTCTGTCTTCCTGCGCCTCGGCTCTCCCCCTGTGTCTGCTCTTGCTGACAGCTTTCGGGATGGAAACCATTACTTTCTCCAAAAACAGAACAGTGGCTTTTTCCCCCCTTTTCTTTGAAGCCCACCCCCCGCCCCGGGAAGGAGACTCGCTGGGAAGAGCGTTCGCTGGGGCTTGGCTCTGCTCCCTGGGGGACGGGGCACGGGCACAGCGGTGGGCAGGGCTGTAAGGTGGGGTCCCCCGGGGCCTGTGCCGCGGCACCCCGAGTGTCCCCACTGCTCCCGGTGTCAGCCCCCACCTCGTCCCCGGTGCTCCTGGTGCTAGCCCCCCCCCCGTGTTGCCTCATCGCTCCTGGATTCATCTCCCACATCATCCCCATTGCTATCCCATCACTCCCAGTGTTATCCCATCCCTCCCAGTGTTATCCTCATCACTCCTGTCATTTTCCCCATTGCTCCCAGCGTTATCCCCATCCCTCCTGGGGAAGCAGCGTTTGCAGGGGGGAGAGGGAGGCAGGACGCCAGCGCTGGCCGGGGGCAGCCGAGGTAAACGAGGAGCTGCGAAAGCTGGGCAGAAAATTGATGGGGGGGAGCTGGAATCTCAAGGGAAGCCTCTGGGCAGCGGCGAGGGGGGGACGGTAAAGGGAATTTAAGGGTACAAGAGAAATCCTGGCAGAGATGTGGGGCCATCCCTGGGTAACAACCCCTGCACAGCCAGTGAGATCTTCTGCTCCAGAGGAGGAAGAGGAGGATGGCCATGAGTTGTCCATCTTCCCCTGCCCCGCCACCTCCTCCTCCAGCACCCGCTCCTCCACCGGCAGCTCGTTTTGGGCTAATAGGTGCAATTATCCCCGGCTTAAATCTCGGCGTGACAGGGAGGTCAGGGCGGCTGGAGGGAGGGCAGCGGCGCTTCCCGCTGGCCGTAAATCTCCCGTCCCGCCGACGGTGCGGGACCGGGGACCAGCGGGGCCCCGTTGCCACCCAGGCTCCCGTTACCACGACTCCCGATGCCACGCAGGGCACCAGCCACCCACCCCACTGCCCCCACAGATATGGGGGTCCCCCATCCCCGGCAGCGGCAGCATCTCACCCTGGTGACAAGTGGCCAATTTGGAAGGCAGGTCCCTCCAGGGGCCTCGGGAGCAGGGATTGGATTAATTAATCTCGCTGAGAGGGCGGGCGCCAAATTAAGCCGGTGACACACGGTCAGCCGGTTTGCCAGCGCTGCCACGGGGGGAGCAGCAGCTGAGGCTGCCTCGGCGCAGGGGGGAGCCGGCGTCGTGCCAGGGTGGTGTACGATGTGCCGGGGGGGGGGGGGACACCCCTCCCCTTTGCCAGGCCCCGGGGATGCAGGGCGTGAGGAGCCGCCCCATCTCCTTGGGGTGATGGGGGGTAAGGAGGGTGACGGTGGTGCCACCAGGGAGGGATCCCTCCCAGGAGAAGGCAGACCCGCTGCATTTGTCCCCCGCTCCCTGGTGATGCCACCAGCCTGGCCGCCACCATGCGCGGGGTGGCTTCTGTTGCTGCCCGTGCCCCACAGGTCCCCCCATCTCCACTCTGGGGAGTATTTGCTCCATTTCAGAGTCCCTCTGTCCACGTCTGAGCACCCCCAGATTAACCAAAGCCCGAGAGCCTGGCTCCAGGATGGGGCCCACCCCACGGTTCCAGCCCCATGGCAGCTGTGGGGATGCTGGTGTGATGCCACCATGACCAGAGGGACCCCAAGGGACACAGGAATAATGCCACCATGACCAGAAGAACCCCAAGGGATACTGGTATGATGCCACTATGGCCTGAGGGACCCCTGTAACCCTCAGCCCCCCCACCATTGCTGAGCAGGGCTGACAGGCCATGCCGTGTCCCGGTGCCATTCCTGGCGTGCGGCTCCTGCTGCTGCAGCCCGGGGTGGGAAAGCCACCGGAGGCCGCTCGATCCCGCTCCCCCCATCCCCCCCCCCCCCCCCCGCCTGACCTTGTTTTCGGGGCTGATGGCTCCTCCTTATGCAATTGCTGCCGAATTTCTGCACATCCCTGCAGAAATGGCCAATGGGCACCAAGTCCCGACATGTGGCAGTGAGGGGGGTGACCAGGGTGGACCCATCCCCAGGATGCGGGATGGGGAGCAGAGCCCCCCAAGGGATGCGGGATGGGGAGCAGGGTTGGGATGGGGATGCAGGATGGGGAGCAGATATATCCCAGGGATGCTGGATGGGGAGTGGAGCCATCCCAGGGGTGAAGGATGGGGAGCAGAGATATCCCGGGGTTACGGGATGGGGAGCAGGGTCGGGATGGGGAGCAGAGATATCCCGGGGATACGGGATGGGGAGCAATGGTGGCACTGGGAACATGTGGCAGCAGCTTGTCCCCTGTGTTTGGGGGGTCTCCGTGTGCCACGGGCAGGGGGGTGTGTGGGGGGCAGTGAGGACCGGGACCCCCGGCAGCCCCTCGTGGACCTCCAGCTCCCGCGGCCGCACCCGCCGTGTCCCACCCCAGCGCGGTGTTTGCCCACCGATAACGGCGCTGGGCGCTCCCCTGCCTCCCCCATAAACCACGGGTGGGGTTGCGGGGCCAGGGGGGGAGGATGAGGAGGAGGAGGGGTGGCGAGGAAGGGCAGGGGTCACACCAGCAGCTTGTAGCCCAGCAGAGGAATCAGCTCCCGGTGATGGATGGAGCCGGAGTGGCCCATGCAGCCCAGGGTGGCCATTAAACGGTGTGAATGAGGGGCAGCCCTGGCCCCGGGGTCAAGCGCTGACATGGAGGTCCCCGACCCCACACTTGGGGGGGGGAGGCCGGGTGCCTCCCCAGCCCTGCCCCACATCCTGGGGGGGGGGGCACGACAATGGCTGACCCAGGAGAGGGGTCTGTGGGTGTCTAAGATGCACAGGTGCGGGGCTCCCCCCAGCAAATTGGGGCAGTGACCCCCCAGCTCTGGCACCCATGGGACCCCCTGACCCCATCCCCCCGTGCTCCAGGTGGGAGGGGAAAGAGCAGGGGGCACCCAGGTCTCAGCCTGGCCGTGGGGAACATGGGGTCCTGGGGTCACCTTGGGGTGCACGGCGTCACTGGAGCCTCTGTGGGGCTCACGGGGTCCCTGGGGTCTCCTTGGGGTGTATGGGGTCACTGGAGTCTGCATGAGGTGCATGAGGTCCCTGGGGTCTCCCTGGGGATCATGGGGTCCCTGGGGTCTCCTTGGGATGCACAGGGTCCCTGGAGTCTCCTTGGGCCCCCCCCCAAGATGAAACAGCCCCCTGCCTGGCACCCCCCGGGGATGCGGGATGGGGAGCAGAGCCGGGATGGGAAGCAGAACTACCCCGGGGGTGCGGGATGGGAAGCAGAACTACCCCGGGGGTGCAGGATGGGCAGCACGAAGCCCCCCAGGCCTGGCAGCAGCCGGGACTCCCCAGTTTTGGGAAGGGTCCGTGTCTTTCCTGCCGTGGCACCTAATCCCTGGCACAGCCGGGCGCCCGGAGCCGGGCAGCCCCGTGCCGAATCGGGGCTGGGAAGAGGCGGGGGGGCACATCTGTGTCCGCAGGGCCGTGGATTCCAGGGGTTTAGGTTTCTTCTCCCCACACGGGGGGTGGTGGGGGCCAGGGGACGCCCCAGCAGTGGCCACAGGAGGGTCTGGGTGCGGGTGCGATGCTTGCAGGGAGCCGGGCACCCTCCATCACCATCTCCGTGTCTGCAGCCACGACAGGGACCCCACCGTTGCAGGGACCTTTTTGGGGGGTGGTCCATCACCCATTCCCTCAACCCCAGCTCCCCCAGCACAGTTTCCACGGCTGCACTGGGAGGGGATGGGGGGGGGGGGTCCAGCGCGGATGCTCCCACCTCGGTGCCCCCCAGCCCCGTTCTGCCGCCTCCAGATGTGCTGGGGTTTGCGGGGAGGGGGGGGAACATCTGGCGGGGTGCCGGCGGCCCCGAACACAGGCAGCTCTGTCTGCTGGCACTGACCTGCGGCCGTGACCAATGCAGGGAAATCTCCCGGCTCGGCCCCTCCGGGGACCCCCGGCAAAGCCCCGGCAGCTGCTCCCACACTGTGCCCCTTCCTATTAAAAAACTGGTATTTTCCCCCCTTTTCCATGAGCATCTCTGCCTTTTCTTTTTTTTTTTTTTTTTTCTCACAGGGCGAAGGGACAAGACACCCCTGAGGGATGAGATGAATTTATTCAATATTTGGCAGATGACAGGACATGGCTTCCAGTTTACAGGGTTCTCCTGGAGACTTGGAGCATCGGCTCCGGCACGGGTTTGCTGACGGCTCCCAGGGATGCTCCCGCGCTCACAGGTACCCCATCCCAGGGTGTCCCCGACCCCCCCCCCCCGCCCCGAGCTCTGATGCTGGGGACACCCCGACTGTGTGGGGTCCTTGGGGAGCCCCCCGAGCACCCGCGGGCAAAGCTGCCGCCTTCCTTTGGCACGTCACCGACAGACCGGCCGGGTGCGGGACACACGGCTCCCGTCCCTGCTCCCGACCCCATGGAAATGGGGGTCTCCCCCTCCTGGCACTGACCCCCCGCATGGGGTCACCCATGCAGGGACGTGGCTCTGGCCAGGTAACGAAAAAACAACTTTTTTAGGTGGTACTTTGCATTTTGGTTTTGGTGCAGGTTTGGCCCTGGGGAAGCTGCAGAGTTTCCCTGCAATCGGAATTTGATGGGTGCTGCCCCTGCCTGTTCCTGGCCAAAAATGTGAAATAACCCCCCAAACTGGGAAGGAAAGAACCCTATCTATGGTTAGTTATTTTTTACCAGCAGCTTCAAGGGTGTGGGGCAGACGCCGGGCAGCGGAGAGGGGCAGGGAGGCACCGGCAGCACCTTCGGATCCATCGGATCTCCTGAGACCATGATGCGACACGTGGGTGCACACACATGTGCACATACAAACGTGTGTGCACACACAAACGTGTGCCCAGCTCCCAGCCCGGCCGCTCTCTGGTGCCGGGGAGCAGATTTCCCCGGCAGCCCCCGGGATGCTGTATCCCAGGCTCCGGACAGGGGCGAGGGGCTGGGGGGCAGCTGGTCCCCCCGACACAGTGCCACCGGGCTGGGGAACCCCCACAGGTGGGGTCAGGGTGCAGAAATGGGGACATAGACTAAAGCCCGGCCTGAACCGTTCCTCCCAGGGGGTGTAAGGCGATTATTCCGAAGGCAAACAACAGTTTTCCAGGTTAACCATGGGTAATTAACAGGTTAACCATGACGAGCTGGGGGGGTGGGTGGTTTTTCCCCTACGCAATGTTCCAGCACGTCACTGGTGTTACTGGGGTGCAGGATGGTCCTGGGCATCCTGCCTGGCACAGCGGCCCCTGTGATGGCCATGGACCCTGGCATCCGTGCTCGTCCTGGTGCTTCCCTGGCCACAGGGTGCAGGTCACCGGAGCTGTGCCCACCCAACCACGGCCTCTCCAGGACCCTCTGGATCTGGGGGGGTGTGCACAGTTCCTCCTGCTCTGAGCAACCTGATCTAGTTGAAAAACAAAACTGAGAGAGGGGAGATTTAGACTAGATTTAGGAAGAAATTATCTCCTGAGGGGGTGGTAGGACCCTGTTCTGTCCAACCTGGCCTTGAACCCCTCCAGGGATGGGGCAGCCACAGCTTCTCTGGGCAACCTGGGCCAGGCTCTCACCACCCTCACAGCAAAGAACTTCTTCCCCACATCTCATCTCAATCTCCCCTCTTTCAGTGTCAAACCCTTCCCCCTCCTCCTAGGGCTCCCCTCCCTCATCCAGAGTCCCTCCCCAGCTTTCCTGGAGCCCCTTGAGGGACTGGAAGGGGCTCCAAGGTCTCCCTGAAGCCTCCTCTTCTCCAGGCTGAACCCCCCCAACTCTCTCAGCCTGTCCCCACAGCAGAGGGGCTCCAGCCCTCCCAGCATCTCCGTGGCCTCCTCTGGCCCCGCTCCAACAGGTCCATGTCTCTCCTGTGCTGAAGCCCCAGAGCTGGAGGCAGCACTGGGGGGGGTCTCCCCAGAGCGGAGCAGAGGGGCAGAATCCCCCCCATTGCCCTGCTGGGGACGCAGCCCAGGGGACGGGGGGCTTGCTGGGCTGCCAGCGCAGGTTGCCGGCCCATGGCCAGCACCAGGTTATCGTCACTTTCCCTTCCTTCCCTCTTGACAGCTCCTTCACAATATTTATATCCCGCTGATCCTGTGGCCACCGCCACTGTTTATTTTCCCCCTCCCCGGGGGCCGCGGGGACCCCCCAGCTCTCTCCAGCATCCGTTCAGAGCGGGAGAGAAGCCGAGGGCGGGTTTTGGGGGGTTTATCACGCCTTTCCCTTCATCGCCCGTGATAAATATTTATGGCTGCATTAGGGGCACTCGGCTCCTTCCACTAAAAATAACATTCCCAAGCACCGAGGGGAGAAAAAAAAAAAAAAAAGCTAGAAAATGAGCAGTGATTGGAAGTGATTGCAGCGGACTCTGAGCAGCCGGGGGAGAACAGGCTGGGAGAGGAGAGCTGCCCGCGCCGCCGGGGATTTCTCTTGATTTTAAACACATTTTGGACAAAAACTGAAGGCGACTCCTGAAGACGAAGGCGGGGGGTGCTAATCCGAGCCCAGCAGCGTCCCCCCCGGACCCCTGCGCGGAAAGGGGGAGGTTTTAACGGCCTGAGGAGAATCAAGAGCCCGCAACCGGCGGCCGGTGGCCCGTCCCCACCGATGACGCCCCACGTCACGCACGACGTCACCCAGGCAGCGGGGTTTTGAGACGTTTCGAGGGTTTTTGGAAGGCAGAACCCCCCCAACTTTGTGCCACCCACAAGAGGACCCAGGAGGCTCTGCCATGCATCCTGAGGGGCAGAAGGCAAAACCACGGTGCGTGACGCCACGATGACACCATTTGGGTGGAAACCAAAGAAGATGGGTACACTTAGCAGGAGCAGGGACATCAGCTTTCCTTTTGTGGTTTTTTTTTTTAACTTTTAACCTCCCATAAATGGCTGAGTCCGGTGGGGCAGCGCCTGGTTACCGTTGGTGAGGAGGTGGAGGAGAATGGTACATGCAGTGACCCAAGAGGTGGGTGCCCACGGGGAAGACCCCTCCGGGTGGTTCGGAGAAAAGCCGCTGTCGCCTGCGGGCAGTTGGGATCGGTCGCGGTCGCACGATGGTGGATGTGTCAGCTGGAACGTGCCTCTTCCGAAGGACGGGGAGACGGCTCTCGGGCGTTAAAGCACAACCCTCCGTGCCTGGGTGGTGGGAAACATGCAACGGGGCCGTGGGCATGGCAGAGCTCCAGCCTGTGGGTTTGGACATCACCTCCTGCATGGGCATGGGACATCGTGGGATGTCCTGCATGGTCATGGGAGCCAAGCTTCTGTGGCGGGACCTCCTCAACCTTCTGGTTGGGGCTGTGCGTCTCTGGGGACACCCCCCGGCAAGCTCTGAGCTGACCAAACCTGCAGCACCCCCAATGGCCACCAAATGTCCTGCTGACCCCAGAGCTCCTCACCTCGGACAACCCAGGAAACAGAGGAATCATGGAATTGTCTGGGTTGGGAGGGACCTTTCAGATCATCAACTCCAACCATCAACCCAACGCTGACAAAATCCATCACTAAACCATATCTCTAAGCACCACATTTAGCCATCTTTTAAATCCCTCCAGGGATGGTGACTCCACCACTGCCCTGGGCAGCCTCTTCCAAGGCTTGACAACCCTTTCCATGAAGACATTTCTCCTAATATCTATCCTAAACCTCCCCTGGAGCAACTTGAGGCCATTTCCTCTTGTCCTATTGCCTGTTCCTTGGGAGAAGAACCCAAGCTCCTGAGTCAATGACACCAGGGACACCAGGAGCACGGAGCTGTGGTAGGTCCCCAGGTCCTGCAAGTGAGGGCCCATGAGGTGACACACTCAACTTTGTAAGCCAAGGTGAGGTCGGTGCTGGGAATTTTTCCCCCAGAACAGCCAAGATCCATGAACAGCTGGCCCCTGAGGATGCTGCCCATCCCAGCCCCCTCCATCATCGGTGGCCAACCAGAGCCAAAGGGTGGCCAGAGCCACCAGTCCAGCTTGGCTGGGCCCAGCCACCAGCAAGGTCCAGGAGGACCCATCACAGGTCCTGGCACCACAAATGGGAACACGAGGAACTTGAAGAACCACCATGCTTTGAGGGATATTTTTTCTCTCACTGACATGTCTTTTTTCATTCTTTCTGGAGGATAAAGAAACCTGAAAGCAGCTTCTCTCTCTCTCATATTTTCAGTTGTCTCTAATTGAGCGCTCATCAGTGCCGGCGGTGGTGGAGGTGCTGCTGGGCTTCTTGGGGAATGGGGAGCTTCTCATCTCTACATCAGTGGCTATGGGGTGACCAGGGTCAAAGCCACCCTTTTCTCCAAAGCCATTAGAGGTAAAGGGACATTAAGAAAAAGCCCCACAGCGCCCCTATAAACAGCTCTCCCTTGCTGCCTTCCTCTCGAATGGTATCATTTCACTCCTCCTTGAGTTACCAGATTGTTTCCCAGATGAGACAGGACTTGAATTCCTAATGTAAAAACGATCAGAAAAACTCTCCAGCCACTTTGGGGTTCTCTCTCCCCCGCTCTGAAAGGGCAGGGAGGCAGAAAGGGCAAAAAAAACCACCCCAAACCCTTTTTTCTCCTTTGCAAATTACTTTTCGAGGACAAACCCTTGAGGTTTTATCGTGCAAACTTGGGTTTCAGATCCATCAGGGCTATCACCGCAGGCTGGGGCTGGGCTGGTAAGTTAAAGATAAAAGAATTTCTCCTGTCTGGTTTGTGCAACTGGCCAAGCCACAGTGTAAAGGGGAAGGTCCTGGAAAGAAGGTCCCGCTATGCCAGTCCCCATCCCTTCCTGGCTCATCACCCGCCTGCCCATGCTGCGCTTGTCTGCCAGGAGAACCCTCCTTCTTCCCACCGGGAATGGTGAAAGGTGGGCATTGTGGCCACAGCGCATCCAGGGGGGGTGTGGAAACCTGACCCGGTGCCCTCCCTACAAAGCTTTTCAGGTGGGTGAAGATAGGGATCTTATTCAGGTTCTCCAGAGGCACCGTCGCCGCCGGGCTCAGGCTTTCTCCTGACCGCTATCTCCAGCCACCCGTTTGTCTGCCCCTCTGTGCTGCCCCATTATAACCTAAAGCGCAGGCTCTTTGAGGGTAGAGATTGTATTTTTAGTACACCTGGGTAGTGTCCATCACAACAGGGTCCTACTTCCCGGCCGAGGCCCCTTGGTACAGAAGCAACACTAATAAAATAGGATTTAATGCTGTTCGCACTGAAGTTAATGACGTTTTCCCACTGTCTGCAGATGGAGCAGAATTGGGTCTTAGGGAGAAAAAAAACCTCAGCATTCTTTTGAGCGGTTGTGGAGCGATGGGCAGGTGGGGAACCCTCCTTGTGCAGAAAGAGGAGATCAGGGACAAGGGCAGGAGGTGACCGGGGACTTGGTCCCGTGCGTGGCAGCGGCGATGACAGAACGGTGCTGCCGGGGACAGGAGGAAGAAGAGATATATATATCCATCCTTACCTGAATTCCTGCGCAGCCTGCGGCCGTCCCGCTAACCTGCAAGTTAGAAAGCAGGGAAGTTCATTTCCTGTAAAATTAAAACATCCACCCTCCCCATCTCTCCTTGCTCCAATGGGAAACCCTTCTCGGGACCACAAACAGCTTTACAGAGTTGGGATCAATGGCAGGTCCCCCAAATATAAGGTGGGTACAAAAGTGTTCATGCTTTTACCCAATCCCAGCAATCCCAGCATGGCTGGAGATCGCCCAGTCCAGCCCCAGCCCCCTCAAAGCAGGGTTAGCCACTGCAGGACCTTGTCCCACCAGGTTTTGAGCATCTCCCAGGGTGGAGACCCCACGACCTCTCTGGGCAACCTGTGCCAGTGTCTGACCAGCCTCACAGTAAAGCAGTATTTTTTTATGTTCAAACAGAATTTCCCCTATTTTACCGAGTGCCCATCGCCTCGGGTCCTTGCTCTGGGCACCACCAAGAAGACTCTGGCTCAGTTTTCTTTACTCTTTTCCATCAGTTATTTGAACACACTGATTTGATGCCGGCTCTCTCAGCCTCTCCTCTTCTGGTGGATGCTTCAATGCCTTAACCATTGCCATGAGCCCTTGCTGGGCTCTCTCCAGCCTGTCCATGTCCCTCCTGGACTGAGGAGACCAGTGCTGGACCTACCACTCTTGGGGTGGCCACCTCAACCCAGTGGCCAATGCTCCCAACACAGCCCAGGACAACATTTGCCTTCGTTGCACGAGGGCTCATGGCTGCCTCATGGTCAACTTGGTGTCCACCAGGACCCCTGGGTTGTTTCCTGCGAAGCTGGTTTCCAGTTGGGTGGGCTCCAGGATGTCCAGCATGTCCTGGTGCCTGGTTCCTCCCCAAGGGCAGCACTTTGCACTTCTACTTGTCCGGGAGAACTTCAGGAGGTTCCTGCTGGCCTGTTTCTCCGTCCCATTTCTCCGGCCCATTGAGGTCGCTCTGGATGGCAGCGTGACCCTCTGGGGTATCAGCTGCTCCTCCTTCTTTGGTGTCATCTGCAGACCTGCTGGGGATGGACTCTGTCCTGTCCTCCAAGAACAAGAGGTGTTCAAGGCCAGGTTGGAGGGGGCTTTGAGCAACCTGGTCTGGTGGGTGGTGTCCCTGCCCAGGGCACTGGGTGGTCTTTAAAGTCCCTTCCAGCCCAAACCATTCTATGATCCTGTGAACAGATGGCTGCATGGACTCCAGTTTTGATCACTATGGGCAGGTGTATTTCAAATTGGGTATTTTTGTCTCACAAATTCTATGGGGCTGCAAACCATGCCCTTCCTCCCAGCAGTCTGAGCGAGCAGATCATAGCATTTTACCCCCTTTTCCAGTGGTTTGGGGGTTATAACATCCAAATGGCCAATATATGAAGGGACCAGCTCATGGAGAGTCTCGTTTCAGGTCAAGGGTCCACCTCTTGGTCACCAACAGGAGCAGGGTGTCTCGGAGAGAGGCAGCAGGACCACGGGACAGCCCCAGCCAAGGAGGCGTCCCACCAGGAATAACACACGTGCCACATGTGGATACCCAACGCCAGGTTTCATGAAGGGGTAACTCAAAACGACGTCTAATGCCACCGGACAGAGTTGACTCAGCCAGCTCCAGACCGTGCCTGGAAACCCCTGTCGGCATCTTCTCCGGAGATGCTGCTCCATCTGTGATCCTAACCACAAAAGATGCAGCCAACTTGAGTCCATCCTGCCAGAGCTGCACCATGCCGCTGCGACACCCAGCGCAGGGATGGAAGCCTCTCCAGTGGGGAAGGGGGTCATTGGGGGCAGACAGAAAAATGAAATAACTTGGTGAAGAGACTTGTGAGGAAGCCCCAGGGGCGATGCTGTCCCTGGAAACACATCACAGCAGTAGTGTCCCCACAAGGAGCGGCGTCCCCCTGGTCTGCACCGGGGCAGAAGCTGGGGAATACACGGACTGCAAGTGATTTTTTCCCTCTTCTTTTTTTCAGGATGGGAGGAAGGGAAGAGCTTTGCTGAGACGGGGATGGGCACGCAGCCACCGAGCGAACGAAGACGGGGCAGGTGGAGCTCAGTGTTGGGACTCCACGTGCCTGGAGCATACCGGCCACAGGTCCCTGTGGGTGATGTGGGGCAGAACCACCCCATGGCCGGACTCCCCATGGCCGGACTCCCCATGGCCACGCGTGCTTCGGTGTCTGGAGGAGCCCCCCCAGCGTCCACACCCCACAGAAGGACTGCAATCTAGGGATTGATCGCTCCTCCATTTCTTCTGCCAGATTTCTCTCTCGCTAACTTTGCGGCGCTAAGAAATCACTTACTCTCTGGCAGAGAGAATATTTACATTCCACACCAGGGCTTTTGGACCAAGTTCTGCTTTTGGTTACACATCCCCGTGTCCTGTTCCCGCCCCCCCCCCCCCCCCAGCTCCGACGCTGCTGCGATGAGTAACGGCCGAATTTGTCTCACTACGTCTCCGCTACCATTCATCACATTTCAGCTCTCCAGAATCCCCCTTTCCCCATTTCCCATGCCAGATACCACGCACAGTTGGGAAAAAAAAAAAAAAAAGCAGCAGGGTCATCTGCGAAGCATCTGAAGTATTCAACGGCAGAGGAATGTTCTCGGGCAAAGAGAGCCCTGAGATTTAGAGCCGGGGCCATTCTGCCTTGAAAACGCCCAGTTTAGCCAAAATCAACCTTACTGCACTTCTTCCTACAAACGTACAACGTCCGATAGCGACGGGCAATCCATCGGGAAGCAGAGCATTTCCAGACACCCGAATGCCACGCGGAACTCGCTGGGAAGGGAAAACTCAGGGAAAGAAGGTGTTTGGGTGAGAAATGGGAGCCCTGTCCCTTCGGCTCAGCTGGAGGGAAAACATGCGGACACCGGAAAATTGGATAAAAAGTTCTGTTTTGTTGATGCTGAAATTAGACCCTGTTTGAGTCTTGTTTCTTGCGCAGGGGTTTAAATCGTAGAAAGGAAAACCCAAGAGGCCCCCAAAGAAGGTCCCTTCCCAGGGAGGGTTGGGAGATGCTGCTCTGTTCTCCCGTGGGGTGGGACAGGAGGAAGAGGAAGCCTCCTGCAGCCCCCCCAACCCCACTGTGCCCTGTTCGGGTGTTTCCGAGTCCGGGGGCTGCCACGATCCCTCCCAGCCCCGGGAATAGCTCTGCCGGCACGTGTTAGGGATTCGCTGGCGCCAGAGGAGGAGGTGGTCTGGGCAGGATCAGCATCCAGGGACAGCAGAGATGAAAGAACCCTCCTGTGAAAGGCCCGTGGCTCTGCCTACACGGGGTGGCCACCAGCCCAACGTTTGTCCAGCCAAGGTCACCGGAGGTGGTGGCTCAGCGGATGATGGTCCCATCGCTCAGAAGCTTTGCTGGAAACCAGCCCACACACTTTGGTGTTTTTTCTAACATGTTCCTCTGAAAGGGGTTTCTCGCAGCGCTGGGGGCGGCTCTTCCTCCTCTTACACCTTCCAAAGATCTCCTCGCTGAAGGAAAAACATCCTTGAAAGCTGGATACATACGTTGAATAAATCCTGGCCACGGCGTCTTCTCAAGCCAGGGCAGATGTTGGAGAGAGCGATGAGGGGAGCGGGGTGAGGAGCCGGGGCCGTGTCTGCAGGTGGGGTGAGAGCAGCAGCAGCAACGTGGGCTGTTTCCCCCCAAAACCATCTGCGCCCAGAGCCCTCTCCTGGGGCTCCGAGGGGAGACGGGAGACCGAGCTCCTGCTTGCAGGGGAGCATGTGGGAAAACGCTTCACGGCTCAGAGAGCACAGTTTGTCCCCTTACCTCGGTCCTTCCCGTTCTGCATTTTTTCTGTCTCTTCGTCATCTTCTTCCTCTGCTTCAAAGACAAAACGAAAAAAGAGAAAAAGCCCATGAGACAAACAGGTGAGAGAAGACACACCTGGGGAACCTTTCTGCAGCAAGGAAGAACGCGCTTATCAGGCACAGCTGACTTTGGGGGGAAGGAGGAGGAGTGTTCACAGTCTCAGGGAGAACCCAAGGGATTCTGCCCCTCTGCTCCGCTCTGGGGAGACCCCCCCCAGTGCTGCCTCCAGCTCTGGGGCCTCAGCAGAGGAGAGACATGGACCTGTTGGAGCGGGGCCAGAGGAGGCCACGGAGATGCTGGGAGGGCTGGAGCCCCTCTGCTGGGAGGACAGGCTGAGAGAGTTGGGGGCGTTCAGCCTGGAGAAGAGAAGGCTCCGCGGAGACCTTGGAGCCCCTTCCAGTCCCTCAAGGGGCTCCAGGAAAGCTGGGGAGGGACTCTGGATCAGGGAGGGGAGCCCTGGGACAAGGGGGAAGGGTTTGACACTGCAAGAGGGGAGATGGAGCTGAGCTGTGGGGAAGAAGTTCTTTGCTGTGAGGGTGGTGAGAGCCTGGCCCAGGTTGCCCAGAGAAGCTGTGGCTGCCCCATCCCTGGAGGGGTTCAAGGCCAGGTTGGAGGGGGCTTGGAGCAAGCTGGTGTGGTGGGAGGTGTCCCTGCCCAGGGCAGGGGGTGGCACTGGGGGGCTTTAAGGTCCCTTCAACCCAAACCACTCTGTGATTCTATGAGCCTGGATGGAAGCATCACCACCCTTCTATGGCATGGTGCCCGTTCACTGTCGGTGGCAAAACAGTCCCCGCATCATCCTGATCAGATGATTAGAGGCTGGAGCTGGAAGCAGCATCTACATTGTCCAAAAGAAGGGACCACTCGTGGACTACTACCCGGCCCAGGTGTTATTAGGACCGAAGTCCCTTATACATGCGTATTTTAGCCCTGTAAGAAACAAAGAACTGCACAATGTACACGGTGGGAAGTCACAACTTTTAGGCTGAGGTCAAATCTGAGGAAGGAAAATGGAACTGGTTCATGGTGAGGTGAAACCATGGAGGGTCCCTCCGGGCGTTGGGGGGGTTTGCCCACGCAAGGTGCTTGGTGACACCATGGCTCACACTGAGCTGGTCACACCGAGCTGGTGACAGGCTGTGCCCCCCGAGACAGGCGCTCGCTTTTTGCCCGAGAGCTGGTGGTTCATTACATTTAACTCCGGTTAAGTTGAAAAGGATTTATGGCCGGGCTCGTATTTATGCAGCGGAGAAGAGGGAGCAGAAGGTCACATTCCTCTCTGCAGCCGGTGTCTCCTATCTCCCTGCGCTGCCTTTCAGTGAGACCTGTGTAAACAGGTAACAGTGATTATATCCCTTCTGCCCGCTTCACGTGCCTCTTGAGAGCAAAGGGAGGGAGAAACCCCGGCAATAAACAGCACGATTTGAAAAAGGGAAGCGTTTTGTCCCGATCCGATCAAAGGGGATGCTATAAACGTTCCCTCTCTCTGGTGCTTGGACGGCAGGAGCCGTGGGACACGTGGGAGTGACACATCCTCTGCCTGCTCAGCGGTGACAGGAGAGATCATGGACAAAAACAGTGTTTTAATAATAAAAGAGGTGACCCGGAGCCCAGCCGCAACTTTGGGTCCTGACCCTGCCTCCTGCCAGGGCAGGGGCCGAGCCCCCTCCAGCAGCATCACTTCTGCTCCCTGGAGATCAGCATCTCTTTTGGGCTCAGTTGGAACGAAAACGGTGCCGGCGTCCCCCGGGCAGCACCGGGAGCATCTCACAGCCAGCTCTGGAGCAGGGGGACATCCAGGAGCCCACTGAGGGAGGGGGGAGACCCCAGCAGTGCCGCCTTCCTGAAGAAATGTGGTTTTTTGGGGCTGTTGCGGGGCGTGGGTGGCGCAGCCCATGGCAAACACAATGCCGGCAGCTATTTTGGGGAGCCCGGGGCTGGAGGAGGCGGCTATTCTCACCGCAGGGACAATGTGCCTTAAATCCCACTGACTCCCATCAGCTGAGCATAACTCATGCTTTTCCTAATTTACACAAACAGAATGGTTTCAGGCACTTTCAAGGGAGCCTTGAAAGTAGCTGCGTATCCTCAAGGAGAGGACAGTAATTAAATCACAGAATTGCAGAATGATATGGGGTTGGAAGGGACCTCTGGAGATCATCTAGTCCAACCCCCAAATTAATTCCGCTTTGGCTCCCTGGTGAGGTGTAACCTCTTGGCACCAGCCTGGAAGGGCCATCAGGGGCACGATCCTGCCCCGGCCGCATTTGCCAGACTCCGGGAGGGCAGGAGAGCCACAGGTCCGGGCGATGCTCCATCTCTGTTCCAGCCCCTGCGCCCAGCCCTACCCCTGTGATGTAAAAGCATATAAAAAAATGCTTTTTCCTCTAGTAAAAGCATATAAAAAAAAAATAAATATGACTGCAGACATCTGTTTCGGGCAGCGGGTTTGTTCCCCGGGTCTGAGCCCAGAGGGAAGGGGGCTGCGTCTCTCCCGCTCGCTGATTTATGGAGGGATGGCAGGGCCCTTCCCCGCCACGGCCCCTGTCATACATGAAAGACTTCATTAACTTCATTAACTCGCAGCAGCCTGGGCGCGGGGCTCGGGCCGGGGAGAATTTACTGCTGAGCGGTAAAAGATCAACCCGCTTTATAACTGCGACTTCTCCATTAGGGGCAGCGGGAACAAAAAGCCTGGCTGGTTTTAACACGGAGTTTGATAAGTTTATGGGGGGGGGGGGTTACGGGACGCAATCGCCGGGTACAGCAAGGGGCTGGGGGAGGCCAAGCAGAAGCGGCGAGGCTCAGCCTGCACACGGAATGCTTCGCTTTTCCCTGGAAAGCCCACAGACAAGCTGCTGGAATCCTAAACCATCCCATACTCCATCACCGACAGCGTTGGGGAGCCACGGGACGCGTCCCCGGGAGGGAAAAGCCGCTCTGGTCCCACCAGGGTGTTCACCTCCACCTCCACAGCACAGAGCCACAAAGGGAATAATTATCTTTTTTCCACATGGCCCTTTGTTGCCATGGCCCTCACTCACGTACATTTACTATCTGCTTGGGATAGACAGTAACGGGGAAAAAAATACAGAAAAAGCCATTTTTCCAGGCTGCCCAGAGAGGGTATGGAGTCTCCTTCTCTGGAGATATTCCAAACCACATGTAGATGCATCCAACCTGCTCCAGAGGTTGGACTGTGGGGTCTCCAGGGGTCCCTGCCAACCCCTAAAATCCTGTGATCCTGTGATTCTGTTGTCTGATGGGGATTCGTTGCAGAGGGGGCTCCTCTGCTGCTCAAGTGTTGTTGTCACTAAGCAATGGTTTGGGGAGATTCACTCAACTCTGCTCCGGCTTCTGGCTCGAGCTGCCAAGGAACTCTGAATTCCATCAGTGGGGCTGGGAAGTGGCTCTTCTGGGCCCCTCACACTGAGAAAGACCTTGAGGGGCTGGAGCATGTCCAGAGAAGGGCAACGGAGCTGGTGAGGGGTCTGGAGCACAAGTCTTGTGAGGAGAGGCTGAGGGAGCTGGGGGTGTTCAGCCTGGAGAAAAGGAGGCTGAGGGGAGACCTTCTCGCTCTCTACAACTCCCTGAAAGGAGGGTGTAGCCAGGGGGGGTCGGTCTCTTCTCCCAAGGAACAGCTCATGGGACAAGAGTAAACGGCCTCAAGTTGCGCCAGGGGAGGTTTAGGATGGAGATTGGGGAAAATTTCTTCATGGAAAGGGTTGTCAAGCCTTAGATGAGGCTGCCCAGGGCAGTGGTGGAGTCCCCATCCCTGGAGGGATTTAAAAGCCGGGCAGATGTGGTGCTGAGGGACATGGGTCAACGGTGGGTTTGTCAGTGTTGGGTTGATGGTTGGACTCCATGATCTGAAAGGTCCCTTCCAACCTGGACAATTCTATGATTCTCTGTGCCGCGAAATTAACTCTTACCTGAATGAAGTTCCTTCACCAGTGATGACATGGTGTTGGTGATGGAGTCAGCTGCTACCAGCAGGTCATTGCGGAGGTTCCTCCTTGTACCTGGGGGCAGAGCAGACAGACAGACAGCGGGAATCGCATGTGCCACACCGACGCTGCCCCACCTCCCTGTACCACCGTGCCATTTCACTGAATCATGGAATGGTTTGGGTGGGAAGGGACCTCAAAGCCCACCCAGTGCCACCCCCTGCCCTGGGCAGGGACACCTCCCACCAGACCAGGTTGCTCCAAGCCCCCTCCAACCTGGCCTTGAACCCCTCCAGGGATGGGGCAGCCACAGCTTCTCTGGGCAACCTGGGCCAGGCTCTCACCACCCTCACAGCAAAGAACTTCTTCCCCACATCTCAGCTCCATCTCCCCTTTGTCAGTGTCAAACCCTTCCCCCTCCTCCTAGGGCTCCCCTCCCTCATCCAGAGTCCCTCCCCAGCTTTCCTGGAGCCCCTTGAGGGACTGGAAGGAGCTCCAAGGTCTCCGCGGAGCCTTCTCTTCTCCAGGCTGAACCCCCCCAACTCTCTCAGCCTGTCCTCCCAGCAGAGGGGCTCCAGCCCTCCCAGCATCTCCGTGGCCTCCTCTGGCCCCGCTCCAACAGCTCCATGTCTCTCCTGTGCTGAGGCCCCAGAGCTGGACACAGAACTCCAGCGAGGGCATGAAGATGACACGTGTAGGACCACCGGGGACACCTGATGAGACATTTCGCCATGGAACTGAGCTGTGGCAATGACAACTGTGCATGACACATCTGCTGCTGTTTGAAGTTGGTGCCTCTCCTCTTCCATGACGTGTCTCTTTCATCTCCCACACACTGCCCTGGCCTTCACTCTGTCCTTGGCTGGGGGCTGTTGGAGCTCCGATATCTCTCCGATGGGTTTGAGCTGTTTGAGCACTGCCAGAGCACGGTAGCGACCCTTCCACCAGCATCCTTTTCCTCCAGGTTGGGTTCCCAACTGACCAGCATCGCTCCTGAGGAGGCACAGTGCGTGATTCCCAAGAAAAAAAAAACCACAGATTTTGGCCAACCAGCCTGGGACCTGTGCCTTAGGGGGTCTCCTCTGCACCTCTGACACCATGGAGGTCTCTATCCAGGTCTGTAGATGTCCCGAGTCTTCTCACTGCCTGTGATGGAGAAGAGCGGCCACCGCTCTGCCCGGCACCACTTTGGGGAGAGGAAGGTTGTAAAAACCCAGCCTGTCTCCCCTGTCAAACAGATGAATAATATTAAGAAGCTTGTCTGGACATCTCCATGCAGAAGCCACCCAAAGCCCTCCTGGCTGGTGGCATTCAATTATTTTATTATGTGAAAACACAGAAATTTTATCCTGTTTCCTGTGTTCTCCACTTGCCTTGAATTTGCCTGATTTTGCATGATTAATCTGAAATAGCACTAATTGTGCATATTGCCTTTCCGGAAGGATCATTCCAGGAAACTTATTACGGAGTCTGTTGGCCATTTTTTCTCTTGCAAGAGTTTTTTCTAGTAGCTGAGAAGAACAAACCATCACTGTGGTTACCACAGGAAGAACTTCCACCTTTCCGCTGGCAGCCGTGGATCGCACCTGAGAAATCCCAGGGGACTGTCCTCCTCTCTTTCAAGACGATCAACAGCAGCATTAATTTTCTAATTAGACGGTGTCCTCTCCATCTGAATACTTCGAATGGGACACCATCGGGGCATTTAATTCTCATACCGTGTTACCGCGTCCTCCCTCTGGCCGAGTGGAAGATCAAGAGATCACCTGTGGAGGAAACTTATCTAATCTTAAGACTATCAATTCTTTAAAGATTCGGTTCTTTAAAGGTTTCCTTCTCTAGAGCTTGGCGGGGAAGCTCGCAGAAGGCTCGTGCCTTGGCAGGACAGACAAGACTTTGGTGTCCCTGCCCGCTCCAGGTCACGGCAGCAGGAGGTGGAACAGCACTGAGGTCTTTGCTCCCTTTTCCTCCTCTCTCCCTCTTCATTTTATAAGAATCTGGTGGATATGCAAAAGTTAGCAAAAATAGTTTAAGTGTTTTTGTTAAAAAAAAAATAAATCCATAAAATAAGTGCATTTTGGGCATTGCCTATAGATTTCTTGCTTCTGGGGAGTCACCACCAGCACCGGGCTGTTGGGATGTGGCAGCTGCACAAGTCCTCAGCCCAGCCCCAAATAGTTTCATACAACACCTGGTTCGTTGCAACACAGACCTGAGATGGTGTCGGGTGTTAAAAACCTAGAAAAAAAAACCCGAAGTTTTCACTTTGGGCAATATCAACAGGTCCTGACGAAGACTCTCTCCCCTCACGAGCCAGTCACTCAGGTAACAGGCACGAATGAGCCCTTGATTAATTACATCAGCTCCTCCCGGGGCCAGGAGTTCGGGGAAGAGAGTTCTGGGGATTGTAAAGCGGCCAGAGAGGAGTTTGCTTTGTCACGGCTTTTCCCTCCGTCTCCGAAGGAAAAAGCAGACGGAGAGAGAGCAAACTTGGGTGCCAAAGCATGAAAATGAAAAAAAAAAAAAAAAATCAAGTAGGACCGTTAACGTACTCCTATAATCCTGAGTTCGTTACTCCTAGCAGCAGCAAGGAGATCAGTTCATCTCTTTGTGCTTTGCTAATTAGAAAAGGGAAAGGGGCAAAGGAGGAAGCAGATCCAGAGCAGATCTGCTCGGTCCCGGGCAGGACTCACCGCGCTGCTGTTCCACTTCACGCAGCCTGGAAAAAGAAAGCCAATCTGTAAAAAAAGGGTTGGGGGGGGGAAGGAGAGGCAGCTGCCAAAGAAATCAGTCGAGAGCTCTCGGCTGCACCATCAAACTCGCTGCAGAGATGAAGAGGAGGCGACTGGACCACCCACAGCAACAGATGGAGTGTTGTGCCTCTGGTATTTGGCATCTTGCCTCCCTGGAAATGCCTGCTCCTGCCGTCGTTTCTGGAAGTGTTTAGAGAGATGAGGAGCTTGTTCCTACCGATGGGATCGGAACAAGACATATCCTTCCCCCAGATGAGTTGTAGATACTCCGTGTTTTCAGATGGATGACCTCCATCCCCCGGCCTGTTCACCAGCTGAAGTTCTGGAGAACTTTCCCTCCATCCAGCGCACCGGGGGCGAAGGGCTGGCAGCACCCAGGGAATTAAGTACCAATTAAAAGTAGTTGCTGATACTTCCTGCTCCTCCGCTACCACCTTGTAGCCTCTCTCCTCACCTCCTTCTGGCAGCAGCTCATTTAGGCAAGGAAGACCATTTAGTGAAGAAAGATCATTCTAGAAGGACATATCCGATGAGCAGCTGATAAATGCAATTTGTGATTTAAAATCTGTTTGGTTTTGAGACACATCATCAGTTCTGGGAAGTTTGTTTTCACGTTTTGTTTGTTTTGAAAAGGAGATGGTCCATCTGACAAAGGTATTTGACACCAACGTTCACGATCTTCCCTACCCGGGATGAGAACACACCACCCCCAGTTTGTGACTCCGTATGATACAAATTTGTCATCTTTTAAAGGAATAAACAGCCCGGCCCCTGCAATGAGGTGAGGGCTCTTGTTTACTGCAAAGGGCCAACTGACACGAGAAGCGGCAGCGCCCGGGCACTGCAGGTGCTGAGATGTCCAGATTTGCTATGGAGTACCAAGAGGTCCACATGAAGAGTTGCTGCCTGGCGGTTGTCCCTGCCCTCAAACGGGTGAAGTCCTTCCCAGTGCATGAGGGAGAGGTGGACTTTCTGTCCTTCTTTCTTTTCTTGAATACTCCTGGATGTCCATCTCCAGGAACGTGGACCATGTTCAGAAAC